>NC_056733.1:836081-928581 GCF_019279795.1 Protopterus annectens | reverse complement strand
TTTTTGTGCCAAATTTGAAGTGTTAGTGGTGCAACAGATAGCACACTCTCCTTTGGTGCAAAAGGCTTTTGCTTCTTTTCCCACACCAGGTATTTGGATTGCTAACACTGTATTACAGCATAAGGGGGTACTGCATTCCTGAGTGTGTGTCATACTTCAGATGAGACATTAAACTGAGGTCCCATGTGCTCATGTTGGTGGTAGTGCTGGTGGATGTAAAAGATCCAGAGGCATCTATCGTAAAGAGTAGGGGTTCCTTTATTAAAATCTATAATATACAGTATATACATTCTGTATACAACTTTTACATCATATTTACAATTAACTTACATATTTTCAAAAAAATCATCTTTTTTTTCTTTTAAACCAAAACCCAATTTTCTTCAAAATTTCTGACAGTATCCATTTTGCATTGAATTTGATCTTACTTATTTTTTCATTCCAGACAATCAGTATTATACAAAACAATTTTTCATCTAATCTACATCATTTTGTTTCATATTTTCATAATATCCATAGTCTATCATGTCCATATTTGTACTTTTGACACTTTTCAATCCTTTATTATTATGTTTTCAACATATCTCTTCCCATAATTGATTTACTGTCTTACATTTCTGAAAA
Source organism: Protopterus annectens (assembly GCF_019279795.1). Classification (NCBI taxonomy): domain Eukaryota; kingdom Metazoa; phylum Chordata; order Ceratodontiformes; family Protopteridae; genus Protopterus; species Protopterus annectens. Next base: position 927,957 of record NC_056733.1, on the reverse strand, counting down.
CATGTTTAGAAGTCTCTATTTCCCCAGAATATTGCTGTACAAACTTTCTTTTATTTTCTTAAATGGTATGTTTGCTTTTACTTGAAGCCTATTTATGGACACATTCCACAGGAAATCTATACATTCTTCTTATTTTTCACAAATTTTTATTGTTGCTTTTATAGCTTTTATTTTATTTTCTCCCACGTTTCCAAGGATAAATATAGTAACTGTTTTCATTATTTTTTCAAACCATTCTTTTCTATTTTGTTTCTATATTACTTAAATCAATTTTCCATAGTAATATTTCTCCTATGTTTTTATTTGTGTACAAACAATTCCTTTACTTGTGTTTCCCTGCCTTACATAGCATAGGCTAGATTCAGACCTACTGAATTTAGACTGTTTGATGTCACTGTGCTCTTAAACTCAGCCATCTTACATTGAGGGCCTTCCTCCTCCCTTGTGGTAGAAGTGTGTAGCTCAGGATCCATGTGAATTGAGGATTGCTGGAGAAAAGCTCAGTTTGGGGTATTCCCATTGGTAGTAGTGTTAAAAATATTTAAATTTGCCTGTATATAATCCTTGCATTTGCCTGGGTTTTTACTCAGTTTACTGGAACTTCTCAGCATTTGGCATCTAGCCAGAGGTGTGGAGTGCATCTGCACTGAAATCCAAAGCACCCACTGGAAAAAAAACCCTGAAAAATAAGTATATTATAAGCCAGTACTGCACTTTATTAACTATTTATTTGAACTACTTCTTCATTTTTGCTGTTTGCAGCTAAGTCCAACTAGCCCACTTCCATCCCATATACCACATTTAGAAAAATCCTGCCACAATGGATGAGTAGTTTCCCATCATTTCTCCTGCTAGCTTGATTGATATGGGCATCTTGATGCAAAGTAGCAATTGCTTCATGTTTACAGACAGCCATTTACTCCAAAAGCAAACTAAAATCCTGTGTGAGAGATGCAAGTACACTGTGAAACTGGAGTCTATTCTCACATGTAATAAACCAGACATTAAACAGGTTGTCAGCACAAACGCTTCACCTGTTATGTATACCTCCCCTCTCACACAAGATAATGTCATGACACACAAACCCACATATGTGGAGGTACTCACTAAAAACCTACCAGAAGAGACTTTCCAAATGCACACTAAGCATTTAGAAACTACTCCACACAACACATATCCGTGTCTCAACAAATAAGCCCTTAAGGCAAACCACATCAAATGTCTTGGTCATAGGTGACTCCATAGCGATACAGATGCCCCCCTCACCAGACTGAACAAAGAGACGGTCAGTGTCAGCTGCGTATCAGGTGCCAGGATCCAACAAATCTTGCGTGCTCTCAAGTCGCTCAACAAGTACCATTATGACTCTATTGTAGTCCATGTTGTAGTGAATGACTTGAGATGTACCTCTCTGGACTATATGAAGAGAGACTTGACTGAACTCTGTGTCCCCGACAGGTATGTCCCTAGCCCTAAGCACTTTCTTTCACCCAGGATGACGACACAATATAAACAAAAAATGATTGACTTCAGCAATTGGCTCAGCTTCTGGTGTCATTCCAGGGGGATCCACTATCTGTCATCCTGGGTGGATATGGTAGATAGACCTCGTTGCTTTGCTAGAGATAGTCTGCACCTGTTCCCCTTAGGCTTTTAGATACTGGCAAAGGCCCTTGCCTCCCCCATAGATCCTTTTTTTAGGCAATGTCAAAAAACAAATTTTCCAATGTAACAAAATCTAATTGAGGCAAACTTAGGATGTTATGTTCTCCTATCTCGCCATAATTCTTGCTGGTTGGGTTCAGAGCCATTCTACGCTCTGATTCGGCCAAATGCTAAAGCTCGAGAGCTTCCATCGGCTCAAGGCTAACTCCTATCCCATGATGCTCTGGGCCAAATCCCTAGATCTCATTTGCTGCTCAAGCATCGGGTTTGCTGTCTGTCTGGCTCATTGGCTAAGACTAATTTTATATTTTTTCAGTGTTATTTCGTTGATTTTTGTCACTCTTCTACTTTAACACTTATTGTGAGTCTGCGTTAGGTCTTGTCTCTATCATTTCCTAGTTTAGAGAGCGCCGTTTAAGTTAGAGGGCTCCCGCGGCCTGTTTGAGTTAGATGGCCACTTTCCCTTTCCTTTTTCTTCACTGTGTTCTTCCTTCTTGAGAGTCTTTAAATTAGATGTTTCTCTTTCTTCTCCTGTCCTAATCCTAGAGAGTACCGTTTAAGTTAGAGGGCTCTCGTTGCCCGTTTGACATAGAGGGCTGCTCACTTCTCTCTTTTCTTCTATTAAAAAAAAAAATCTTATAAGATAGTTTTTTCTGCTCGTAGTAGTTTTTTTACTTTACTTGTCTGTAGCTATTATATTTGGGATAATGTCTAAAGAAAAAGAAAAGAGCATCGACAATCTGGATTTTGAAAATGTGATAGTTGCACCCAGAAAATGTCTCTCACCGACGGCCATACTAGCTGCGTCTGCTGCCTCGGTGAAGTATGTTTACAGGACCCTTGCACTGTCATGTGTTCAGTAGCAGGGTGCTCCATGAAAGGAGGAGAAAATTAATTGATAGGGGTTTAATGAAAGAGGCCTTTCAGGAGTCTTTAGACAAAGGACAGAGCTCCAAATCTTCCTCCCCTTCTTCCTCTAAGACACAGTCTATCAAAAGACCGACTTCTTCACCTGTATTGACTGAGCCACCTAAAAAGATTGTGACATTGGAACCAATGGCTCTCTGTTCGACACAACCATTACTTCTGCAGCTCCAACAGTATACTCAGAGCGGGCAGAAGCATCGAGTAGAAGACATTCCCCAGAATTGGAGCCTGTCTCGCCTGTCTTGAGATCGCCCATGTTGGACCAGGGCAGATCTCCTTCCTTATCCACTCGTTCCTCCAGGAGCTTATCTGATGAGGACGTGGAGCGGGTGGTGAAGAGATTACTCAAAACACCAGCCCTGGCAAAAATTTTATCGTCTCCGGACCTAAAGGTCTCGGAGCCGTCCATACCTACATGCCCCATTATGATTCCTCCTCCAACCACCTCAGCGTCTTCAGAGCCCGAGAGCTCGGATCCGATAGTAGTGGAACCATCAGCATCGAGAGCCCCTTTGGAATCTTCAGTGCTGACTGCACTAACTTTCTCGGCTCCATCGGAAGTCGAAGGGTGTAGGAGCCGATGCTCACCAGTTGGGTCCAGGGGGGAGAGTCCGCGCGGACTGTCGTCCGACCTGACATTTCATGTCGGTGCCTCGGCTAGGTTGAGTTCAGCTCCCTCGTCAGCTTTGGAGCAATCTGCCTTGCCTCGGGTTCAACCCTCTGTTGCTTCGGAGCCAAGGGCCACTTTGGAGCAGGGTGGGAAGGCTTTCAAGCTGATGAAGAAGGTGCTGTCACCCCAGACAGCCCCGCTGTCTGATCCATTCTCTCGTCCCCCCAGGTGCCAGTGATCTCTTCACCTCCGCCTCCCCCTAGGCATAGAGAGCCAGATCCTCAGGGAGCCCCTGTTGGTGGCATCTCTTCTGAACCCTACCAGGAGTACACCTCCGAGGAGGTCCTGTGGAAGAGTGTGTGCAAGAGGAAGCACATAGACTCCCCTAAGTCTGTCACCTCTGATACCAAGTTGGATGAGTCTGAAGAGTCCCCAAGGTCCCCCTCTGAGGTTTTATCCTTTGCTGACATCCTGGAAATCTTGAAGCAAAGGTGTGACTGGCAGCCCATCAACCCTTCCGAGGACAAATCTGTATACCTGGAGGCTTTTCGGTCTCGCCCTTCCACCTCCTGGTTGACTCCCTGTTACGACAAACTGCTAGGGGTCATATCCCGTAAAGCCTGGGTATCACCTGATACAGTGTAGACTGTTCCGAGGAGGCCCAGCAAGTTTATTACTGCTCCCTTGGATAAGGATTTTTTGACGAAAAGTGTCCCTGTAGATGCCTTGGTGCTGGCGGCGGCCACCAAGAAGGAACTCTGAGACCTCTTCATCTGTTCATCTTCTTAACAGAGAGTCTGGGCTTATGGACAGATATGGAAAGCGTACCTTCTCTTCAGCGGCCTTTACCCTACAGTCACTGAACTACCTTACCCATTTTATAAGACTTCAAAGGAATTTCCTACAAGAGCTAGGAGATTCCCTTCAGGGTACAGCAGCTTTGGGGTCTACAGATAGTGTCTTCGCAGCTCACCACCCTCACTTCCATTGCAAACTCCTCCATGAGATTGATTTCTTATGTGACGGATGGAGCGAGTAGGGCGGCAGCAGCAGGAATTTCCCTCAGGAGACATTCCTGGATGCGCCTTTGCAATTTTGCTGAACCCTTTAGGTCTTCCTTCACCAACACTCCCTTTGATGGTTCATCCCTTTTTGGACCAAAGGTGAAAGATACTTTAACTAGGTGCAAGCAGGATGGGAAAACTTTATCTGCTGTGGGAGTCTGTTTTTCTGCCCTGTCTAGACCTTATCCAAAAGGTCAAAAGGGCGGAAAAATGTGGTTCCGCAAGTCCCAAAAAGTTTTTTCTGATGCACGTGGTGACAATTTCCCTAGGGACAGAGGGGGGAGTTGTAATTGAAGACACCAACCTCGTGGCAGAGGGGTCCGCAAAACCAGGGTGACAGAGAGATGCGTTCTCTGACAGGCCCTTCCAGTGCTCCTGAAAGGAGCCCTGTCTCCTTTTCTCTGGAGGCAGTCAGGGGTCGATTTTCACTGTACCTAAAAGCCTGGCAAGAAACTTCCCGAGACAAGTGGGTACAAACAATAATATCCAGAGGTTATTACATACCCTTGTCTACCTCCCACCAAAAAATTGGTCCATACCGGATGTGCCACCCAGTCAAAAGGACCACGCAACACAAGAGGTAATCTCGTTGCTAGAGAAAAGAGTCATCCAAGAGGTCCCCGCAGACCAAATAGGATCCGGGACTTGCTCAAGATTCTTTTTTGTTCCAAAAAAGACAGGGGACTGGAGATCCATTCTAGATCTCAGCAAACTAAACAAGTCAGTGAGGAAGTCAAAGTTCTGGTTGGTAACTCTGCAGGCAATTTTCCTGTTTATTAGAAAAGACAGTTGGATGTGCTCAGTAGATCTCCAGGATGCATACTACCATATAAAGATGGACAGGTGATCCAGGAGACACGCTTTCGACTGGGAGCCAGTCATTTCCAATTTCTAGCCCTGCCCTTTGTTCTCACTACAGCTCCCAGAGTGTTCACCAAATGCATGGCAGTGGTCACGGCTCACTTGAGACTCAAGGGATTCCGGATTTTTCCATATCTAGACAACTGGCTCCTCACCGCCACCACCAGGTATCTACTACTTCAGATGAGGGACAAAACAATGTTACTTTGCGCCAGACTAGTCATCACAGTAAACTTTAAAAAATCTGCCTTGTCGCCATCTCAACATATTACCTTCTTAGGCGCTGATCTGGAGTCAAAAAGCATGACAGCAAAACCTACCTCAGACAGAATTCAGTCCCTCCACTGGCAAATCAGGATTTTGATGTCAAGGAAAAAAGAATCAAGCCAAATTTGTGCTGCAAGTTCTGGGTACAATGGCAGCAGCTATTCTCCTAGTCCCATTAGCATGTCTACACACGAGAGTTCTACAATGGTTGCTCTTTGCTCATTGGTCAATGCAAGATCTTCCCCTGTCACAATAGATTATCATCACGGAGTCATGTAAAAAAGATCTTTTGGTGGCTGCAGACAGATCAATATCTTCAGGGCTGCCCCTTTGTTTTTCCTCAACAGAACGCAGAACTGAGCACGGGCGCTTCCCAGATCGGGTGGGGGGGGGCATTATCTGGGGATGATGGTTCAAGGCCTATGGCAAGATCACGAAAGCCACTTGCACATAAATGTTCTGGAGATGAGAGCAGTGCTTTGTGCGCTGCAGGCATTTTAGGACTCTCTTCCCATGGGGAACGGTTGCAATTCAGACAGACATGTCAGTAGTGTGGTATATAAACAAGCAGGGAAGAAACAAATCTTACCCACTATGTCGGAAGGCACAACGAGTTTGGCAGTGGGCTGTCGCTTCTCAACATTTTCTGATAGCAGCACACATCCTGGGAAAACCCAACGTGATAGTGGACAAGCTCAGCAGAACCATTATAATGCCTCACGAGTGGTCCCTGAAACCAGAGATTGCAGATGTGATCTTTCAGAAATGAGGCCAGCCTTGCTGCGAACTGTTTGCCACATCCATGAGCACCAAATGCAGCAACTACTTTGCCCTCATTCCCCCACTGGGGAAGTCTCCAAGGGATGCACTGGTTCATGATTGGCCCCCAGGATTACTCTATGCCTTTCCCCCCTTCCCTCTAATCCCCAAAGTGAATCAGAAAGTGAGATTGTTGAAAAGCACTATGATCCTCATTGCTCCTTACTGACCTCGTCAAGTTTGGTTCCCCTTTCTCTAGACCCATGTGCTGGAGGAACCTTTGATTCTGGATCCAATTCCAAACCTCTTGACCCATTCTTCGGGGGAATTCCATCCATCTGTCCAAACCCTCAAGTTGACAGCATGGCTGCTCCAATTCCATGCATAGCCAGGTGTTACCCCTTTTCCCCTGCAGTAAGTCATATTCTCATTTTTTCCTATAAACCATCCACGAGGAAATTATACTCCAGTAAGTGGAAAAGATTCTCATGTTGGGCTGCAAAACAGAACGCAGAGCCTTTTACAGCTTCCATATCTGCAATTTTAGACTTTCTTACTCAACTTTTTGAAGGAGGAGCTGCTACAGCTACTATTAGGGTTCAACTGGCAGCCATGTCTAATTTCCATAGTGGAGAAATGGGAGTCCTGATTATGTCTCACAGGTGTTGTGTAAGGCTTTCCTCAAAGGTACCTTCTTACTCTGACCCCCTGAGAGTGCCTTGTGATCTAAATCTTGTGCTTTCTTCACTAATTTTACCACCCCTTGAGCCCACATCATCTTGTGATTTGAAATTTTTGTCATACAAAACGTTCTTTTTAGTAGCCATAACCTGTACCAGAAGGGTATCGGAGTTACAAGCTCTCTCTGCTCATCCTCGTTGTATCATTTTTCACAAGGATAGGGTCTCTCTGGGAAATAATCCCTCGTTCCTTCACAAAGTCTGTTTAGAGAATAATCTAAACCTTTTCATTGAATTACCAATCTTTTTTCCAAATTATAGTGACAAGGCAAAATATAAATTGCACCAGCTGGATGTTCATAGACAATTTTTCTTTTACCTGCACTGGCCAAAAGATTTTAGGAAATCCAACCAGCTTTTTGTATCCTTTTTGGACAAAAAGAAAGGATTGCCAGTTTCCAAGGTAACCTTATCTAAGTTGCCTACTGATTGCACTTCTTTCTGCTGCAGTAAGCATGGTAAGCAACTACCAGGAAAGATCAGAGGACATTCCATTAGGGCATTTTCAACATCCTCTGCTTTTCAATCTAGACTTCCTATTGATTCTATTTCTGCAGCCGCAACATGGGTGTGACCTCATGCCTCATTACAAAGTAAATGTGGCCTCCCGGAACAGGTCCTCCTTTGGATCAACTGTATTGAAGAGTCTTTTTTTCCTGAGCCACCCTAGAATAAAGGTGCTGTAGGGACGCTATCCCAACCAGCAAGACTTACAGTGAGGTAGGACAACATAACATTAAGAAGTTATGTACTCACCATAACGTTCCGTATTTGTTGTCCACCTCACCTATATTCTTACATCCCACACTCCTTCCCCCATCCTGTATTCCTGGAGGAATCGTTGGATAACTATATACTATGCACATAGTTTTTTGATGGTTTGGAGCCTGTGTTCTTGTTCTTATAAGGTGTGTGTGTGTGTGTGTGTGTGTGTGTGTGTGTGTATATATGTGTATATATATATATATATGTATGTATATATATATATATATATATATACACATATATATATATATATATATATATATATATATATATATATATATATATATGCGCACAAACACATCTATATATATATATATATATATATATATATATATATATATATATATATATATGTTTTGTGTACACACACACATATATATATATATATAAATATATATATATATATATATATATATATATATACACACACACACACACACACACACACACACACACACACACACACACACACACACACACACACACACACAATTTTTCTGTGATCGTCTTTAGTTTGCAAACAAGATCTTATTTGGCCCAGAGTATCATGGGATAGGGTTTAGCTTTGAGCCAGTGGCAGCTCTCGAGGTTTAGTATTTGGCCTAGCTCCAACCCCAGGCAGCAAGAATATAGGCGAAATGGACAACAAACATGTAACGTTGTGGTGGTTACATAACGTCTTAGTTGCACTTCTTTAATGCTAGAAGTTTAAACATGAAACTGCAATCCCTGGAAGCACTCCTTACCTTGGAGGATGCTGACGTCTGTGCAGTTACCGAAACATGGTTCAAAGCCACTGAGAGCACCCCGGCTGTGCAAGGCTACAATGCCTTCCACACGTTCAGTCCTGCAGTCGTTTGTTCCATTCAGGTTCTAGGCCTGGGGGACCAAACTCAGTAACACTGGCGTAAGTCTTTAGGTTCTTTGGATAAGTCTACGCACTTCTCCTCTTCCTCTAGATTGTCCAAGAGTCTGTTGCCTTCCAACATGGAAAGGATGATGAGCTTCCCCAAAGCCCAAATAGAGTTGGGGCTTCTGACTTCCCCAGGCCATCAGGCCGGGGGGGGGGGCTTCACCTTTTCCAGTTAGCCATTCTCCTCTTCCAACCCCAGGGGCTTTGGAACATTTGGACCTGGACACCAGCGGTCAGATCCTGCCAAAGCTGAGTATTCCCTTTTCTCAACCCTGTCAGGGTGTCTGGCCTGCTGTGATCATCTGCCCTCGGACCAGAGCAAGCCCCGTGCTGAAGTGGTCGGCACCGGCAGAATCAGGTCGGGGCTTTTCAGACCTTTCTCTCCACTTTGGGTCTTGTCTGTTGATAACTCCAGACTGGTATCATCTGTGGGTCATGGTGCTGTATCGGGACTCATTCCTTCTCTCCGGGGGACTTTGGCCTTTGGGATTGGGGACGGGACAGCTTCCAGCCTCTCTGCCTTCTGGGTAGTAGAGGGAACCTTCTCCGGGACCGGAGTTTCATCTGCCACCCCTCCAGGTCCATCCTTGCATCTCTCTACTTTGGGTGGTGAGGCCTCCCATCCTGTCCGGGGTCAGCCCTCCCATTTGTGCCTTCATGGGGTGTCCTCCCCTCAAGGTGTCCCTGCATCTTCAGAGTCCTCCCCGGAGCCCCTCACAGAGGAGGTACCTCATAAGAGAAAGTGGAAGAGGAGGCACTTGGACACCCCTTCGGAGACCTTCACTGAAGACATGGACCTCGATGAAAGAGACAGGTCCCACACATCTCTGCCCGACACTGTCTCCTTTGAGGACACCCTAGAAATCTTAAAGCAGAAGGGCAGATTGTCTCCCCAATCCCCATCTTTGGAAGAGTCCATGCTTCTGAAGGCTTTTGGGATGGGCTCGTATGCTTCCTGGATGCCCCCACTGCTGACAAGTTAGTAGATCTTATTGCCAGCAGGGCTTGGAAGGAGCCCAGTATTGTGGAGCCCGTTCCCAGATGAGCAGATAAATTCCTCAGCCCTTCTATGGACCACCTCTTCTCGAACAAAGGAGTTCTGGTCGATGCCATTGTGGTTGCTGCTGCCACTAAGAAGGAGTTGGCAAAGTAGAGCTCCACTGTCCATCCCCCAAACAGGGAGTCCTGGGTGATGGTCCATTATGGAAAGTGTGTCTACACATTGGCTATCTTTGGACTGAGGACAGTTAATTACTTGGCACTCTTTACCTGCCACCAAAATGACTTGGTCAAAGAACTCTCCACTTCACTTAGAGTTATTGCTGGTGGAGGGCTTCAAAAAGGTATCTCCCAAGCTTTTTACTCTGACATCCCTCGATGAGGCTAATTTCCAATGCTGCTGAAGCTGCCTCTTGAGTGGCAGGTACCGGCATAGCTATAAGGCGTCATGCTTGGTTACATTTATGCAGGTTTGCAGAACACTTCAAAGCATCTTTTACTAATGCCCCCTTTGATGGATCCACCCTCTTTGGACCTTCCATGAAGGACACTTTGACCCATAGTGAGCAGAAAGGGAAGACTTTGTCTGCAGTTGGGATCAAGCTTTATACTCCTCAGAGGTCCTTCTCCAAGACCCAGCAAGGAACTTGGAAGATGTGGTTCTGTGGAAGTCAATCTCCCTTCCAGGATGCTCCTGATGATTTCTCTTCGAGGCAGGGGGAGAAGTTTCAATGGCTGATGCTGCCCTAGAGGCAGGGGGGTCTGCGAAATCAGGGCTCCAGGGAACCCTTCTCTGAACAGCCCTCTCTGCGCTCCTGAGGCATTATCTGACTGCTCTACCCTGGAGGCAGTCGTGGGTCGTATTTCCCTTCACCCACTATTCTGGACAAACATTACTTCCAATCAGTGGGTATTGAACATCGTTTCTAGGGGTTATTTTCATTCCCTTTTCGGAACCCCCTCCCATACGAAGATATCTCCCTGATGTTCCACCCCCATCAGAGGGAGTTAGCCTTCAAGGAAGTTCAACAACTTCTCCAAGAAAGAGCCATCCAAGAGGTCCCAGCAACACAGAGGATCTGTAACTTACTTTCACTTCTTTTTAGTGCCAAAAAAGATGGGAGACCTGCACCCTATTTTGGATCTCAGTGGGCTCAATCTATCAGTCAAAAATTCCAAATTTCGGATGGTCACTGTTCAGTCCATTTTGCCTCTCTTTTGCAAGGATGACTAGATGTGCTTTGTGAATCTTCAGGACGCCTACTATCACATCAAGATAGACAAAAGTTCCAGGAGACATCTTCGCTTCCAGTTAGGAGCTAATCATTACCAGTTAAGAGCCCAACCCTTCAGTCTCACCACAGCCCCCTGTGTGTTTACCAGATGTATGGCAGTTGTAGCAGCTCACCTGTGGCTGCAGGGATTTCAGGTCTTTCTGTACCTTGATGATTGTCTCCTCACAGCACTCTCGAGGCATCGACTGTCACAAGCAATCCATTATGTTCTTCTTTTCAATCAACTGGGGATTACTGTCATTCTGTTGAAATCAAATCTGGTCCCCACACAGCATTCGGAGTTCATAGGAGTCCAGCTAGACTCTCTCTCAGAGATTGCAGCATTGCCTCTATGCAGAGTTCATTTGATCTAGGAGGAGGTCTCGCAAGTCTTAAACCTTTTGCATACCCCAGTTTTTTTGATTCTTCTAACCCTCGGATCCATGGCCATTCAGCTTGTTCCCCTAGCAAGGTATCATATGCAGGTTTTACAGTGGATCCTGGCGGTTCAGTGGTCAGTAATGTGTCATGTCATGGCCATCTCCATAAAATTGACACCTGTGTGCAGACACCTTTTTTGGTTGCTTCAGTCTCAGGATCTCCTCCTAGGCTGGCCTTTTTATCTTCCTCTGCCCAAGGCCACGGTAACCACGGATGCTTCCCTGTTTGGGTTGTGAGGGTGGCATTTCCAGGGGAGAACTGTCCAAGGCATGTAGTCCCCCATAAAGACCAAGTTGCACATAAACATCCTAGAGATCAGAGCAGTTCTACTAATGTTGTAAGCCTTTCAGGACCTTTTCCCTCTGGGGACGATTGGAATTTAGACAGACAACATGACAACAGCAGTGATCTGGTATGTCAGCAAGCAGGGGAGAACATGATCCTACCCATAGTGCAGAGAGATTGAGAGTGTGGGAATGGGCGATGTCCTCCAGGCGTTTTTTTCTTTCAACGCCTATACTCGGGGAATCCAACTTGTTAGCCAACAAACTCAGCAGATCCATCTTGAGTCCTCACGAGTAGTCCCTCAATCCCACTGTGGCAAAGCAGATTTTTAACCGCTGAGGTCAACCATGCTGTGACCTCTTTACCTCCCCAACCAACCACAGGCATGTACTTTGCCCTGATACCCCCTCCCGGGGAGTCACTGAGGGATGCTGTAGTTTACGATTGGCCTTCAGGTCTCCTTTATGCTTCTACTCCTGTCCCTCTAATTCTCATGGTTTTGCAGAAAGCGCAACACCTGAGGACATTCCTGATCCTCATTGCCCCTTTCTGGCCTCATCAGCCGTGGATGTTCATCGTGTTACACTGCTGCAGTCAGTCCGAAGTCCCGCAGTTGGTCCGAATTCCAAAGTCTTGGTCCGGCGTCGGTTGCTGTCGCTTCTTCCCTGACGTCAGTGCGCCAGGGGTATATAAGATGCATCCGACGCCATTTTCTTCAGTCTTTCTTGCTGCACGGTGTCAGAAGCAGAAGCAGTTCGCGAGTGCCAGTCAGCCGACTCCTGAGATTTTCAAATCGAATTTCAGACCGAAGTCTTCATAAAGCTAAGTACCCCGTTGGGGAACCTTTTCTTGCCTCAGTCCGATGTCAGAAAAAGTTAACAATTGCATTTCTTGTGGGAAGCAAATACCTCATAAGGGCTTTAATTCTTATTGTATTCCTTGCCTAGGCCCAGGCCACGAAGTCACAGGTTGTCGGTTTTGTGCTAGGTTTAATAAACGCACTATTAAATGTCTGTTTGATTTCGCCCAACATTATTTTGGTAGGAAATTTAATTATACCATGCCGTCAGAGCAACCGACGACCGGAATGCATAAAAAACGCAAAGATAGGGACAGGCAGCCGAAATCCAAACCGGATTCCGAGGCCTCTGCTAGGCCATTCGCCGGTTCTCCAGTTTTCATTGAGGTGCCTATGCAGTCCCTGATGACTGCTGATTTAGAACCTCAGGCGACATCCGATTCTCAAGCGGAGATCACTAGGCCTCCACTACCTTTACCTTTAGGCCCTTCCGACTCCATTCCTGAAGGAGATTCTGGTGCACTTGAGACGCCTTCATTTACTTAAGGTGTCTTCAGACCGACTACACTCACTATTAAATCCTGTGCAAAACTGAAAGCTCCTTTAAAAACAAAGAAGACTGCACAGCAGTCTCCTGTACAAGGCCCCATGCCTAGGAAACAGATGCTTAAGATGGCTTAAGACTTAATTACACTTATCAGGGGTTCCCATCCCCCTCCTGAAAAAAGGCCAAGGCAGGAGGACGACTACGGTTCCTCTGACCAGGTTTCAATTTCCTCAGACTCACAGAAAAACACACTGGCAGACAATCTAAGCAGGAACATCACAGATCCTCATGAGTGGAAGCTAGATCCACAAGTATTCACAATGATAACTCAAAAATGGGGGAGCCCAGACATAGATTTCTTTGCTTCCCCCCAAAACTACCAACTACGGAAATTTTGCTCAAGGACATACCACACGCTAGCTTGGAAAGTGGACGCCCTCTCATTCAGTTGGAAAATATTGACAGTGTATGCCTTTCCTCCACTGCCTCTTCTGGCAAAGGTGCTGCTGAAAGCCAGATTAGAGTGGCCAGAAATGATACTCATTGCTCCAGACTGGCCACGCCAACACTGGTATCCAATACTAAGGAACATGGCTCAAGGCCCACCATGGATTTTGCCTACAATTCCCCACCTGCTCACACAGCAAAACAATCAGATTCTACACAGCCAGCTCAAGACTTTAAATCTGGCTGCATGGCAAATTGCCTAAATAACCAGTCACCACTTCTCTCTAAAGCTGTGATGGATGTCATTCTGGAGGCCAGGAGGGCCCAGCACCAGGAAAGTCTATTCAGACAAATGGAAAAGATTCTGTGCCTGGAACCAGGCTAAAGGCCAAAATCCCCTTGTCCCAAATATTCCTCAGATTCTTCAATATTTAACTGAGATGTTGCACAAAGGACTTTCCTTCTCGTCTATTAAGATCCACGCCTCAGCTATTTCAGCTCAATACAGCACGGATCCTCCTATATTTTCACATCCATTACTAAGACAGTTCCTCAGAGGGGCTAAGAACATAAGACCGCCCTGGAGAGCACCAACACCAACTTGGGACCTCAACTTTGTTCTGGAAAAGCTAACACTTCCACCCTTTGAACCAGCTTCCAGTGCTGATCTACAATTTCTGTCATGGAAAACTGCCCTGCTGCTAGCAATAACTTCAGCACAAAGATTCTCAGAACTACAGGCCGTAATGGCAGTAGAGCCTTTCATCATTTTTCATCAAGACAGAGTCTCTCTACGAACTAACCCTTCCTTTATGCCAAAGGTGGTATCCAGTGTGGCCCTAAACCAAACCATTCATTTGCCCACCTTTTATCCAAACCCCCAGAACAAAGGGGAAAGGCTCCTACACTCTTTGGACATTCACAGGCAATTACGTTACTACTTGGATAAAACTGAGGCATTCAGAAAATCTGACCAGCTCTTTGTATCCTATGCTGCAGGATCTCAAGGAAAAGCTATCTCAAAACAGACCATTTCAAAATGGATAGGACATTGCATCCTTTTCTGCTACACACACCATGGGAAATCTGTGCCTGGTAACATCAGGCCCCATTCCACCAGGGCTACAGCAACATCAACAGCCTTCCTCAGAGGGGTACCAACCAAGGATATTTTGGAGGCTGTCACTTGGAGTTCAGTGCACACCTTTACCAAGCACTATCACTTACCTCTGTATTCTAAAACCAGAGCTGGCTTTGCCACTGCAGTTCTGCAGGGCATGCTAGCCTCTCCAAACCCTGTTTAGTTCCACCACCCATCCTTAGCTTTGGAATTCAACCCAACATTGATGACTGCAGCAGTGTAACACGATGAACATAGTACAGTTTTGTACCTACCATAAATGTAGATGTTCGAGTGTTCACACTGCTGCAGTCCAGGCTACCCTCCCTCCATCCCCTCTGAACTAGCTGGACTTATCTATTCCTTTCTAGCCTATACAACCTCTATGGTGTATTTGCTTGTGACTAAAGGTGTTGTTTTTTTTTTATATGTACATTTTTATATAGCAATTTATATTGCTTACCTATTGGGGGCACCTGACATCTGGGGCAAGAAAAACTGAAGAAAATGGCATTGGATGCATCTTATATACCCCTGGCGCACTGACGTCAGGGAAGAAGTGACAGCCACTGACGCCTGACCAAGACTTTGGAACTCGGGCCGACTGCGGGACTGCCTGATGGCAGGATAACCCAACAGTGATGACTGCAGCAGTGTGAACACTTGAACATCTACATTTATGGTAGGTACAAAATTGTACTTTTCCTTTCATCAGTTCTCATCTGAAGTATCCTCCCTGGGTACTGGATCCTCTTCAGGATCTGATCTCCCATCTTTGTGGGCTTCCTCTTCCAAATCTTCAGACCCTTTATCTAACCGCATAGTTTCTCAAGTTCCAGTGATCTTGAAACAGTCCAGGTTGGCGTTCCCTATCAGTCATATTATTCTAGTCTCCCAGAAACCTTTCACCAGAAAAGTTTATAGTAGTAAGTGGAAAAGGTTTTCTGTTTGTGCTAAGAGCAGAGATCTGAATCCTTTTTCTGCCTCTCTTTCAGAGATAGCCTTTTGTTCTCGTCCTCACTTTTCCAAGTTTCTCTGCTATTAAGCTTCAGTTGGTGACTATTTCTAATTTTCATGAGAACAGTTAGCCTACAATTCCTTCCAGGCTTTGCAAAGCTTTCTTGAAGGGGATTTTCTTTCTAAGACTGCCTATTAAGGATCCCTTGCCTCCTTGGGACGTAACCTTAGTATTGCAGTCTCTGACTAGGAGTCCTTTTGAACCTACTAGTTCCTGTGATCTCAAATTTTTGTCATGGAAAACTGCCTTCCTGGTTGACATAACTTTAGCTCAGAGGGTTTCTGAATTGCAGGTTCTTTCCATTACTACTCCGTATATGATCTTTACAAGGACAGAGCATCTCTTAGAATGAATCTTTCTTGCCCAAGGTTGCTTCTGAATCAAAACTTAGCTAATGTATTCAGTTGCCAGTGTTCTTTCCTAATTATTCCAACAAAGGAGAGTGCATTCTACATACTTTGGATGTACACAAGCAATTGCGTTTCTGTCTACATAGGACCAAAGGATTTCGCAAGTCAGATCAGCTCTTTGTGGCTTTTTCCCCTGAACAGATGTGGTCTTCCGGTTTAAAAGATGACTATTTCTAATTGGATCTCTAGCTGCATCTCTACGGTCTACGACAATAGGCATCTTGAAGTTCCAGGAAGATTCAGGGCTCATTGTAAGAGGTACATAGCTACTTCCTTAGTGTTCTTGGCCCAACTTTCTATTGATGACATTTGTGCTGCTGCCACTTAGTCTAATCCTCACACCTTTATATGCATTATAAGCTGGATTTGATTTCCAGGAGTAGTGCTTCTTTTAGCTCCACAGTGCTCTGGCATGTCCTTCCTCTGCAGCCTCCCAGGATAAGTGGTAGCTGGGGACTCTGACCCTACAGTGATGAATAATAACATAGATAACATCAGACAGAGTTATGTACTTACCGTAACTTGGCATCAGTTATCCTTTGTAATTATTTATCTCATTTCCCTCCCACCTTCTTCTTTCCTTGTTGGATGTTGGAGGAGGTTGTAGTATTCTGGGTTCAAGAGTCTTTCTTCTCCCCTTTTTGGGGGCGTAGTATTACTGGATATGTTAGCAAATTTGATCTGAGCGTTAGAGGGCAGCAGGGGATTATTGGAGAGGGAGGGAGAAGCTTGAGTCTTGGTTCCGTCTATGTGAATGTTGCCGGCTCAGATCTGATATCAGAGCCAAGACCCTATGGTGATGAATGATGACATAGGATAACACATGCCAAATTATGGTAAGTACATAACTCTCTTTTTCTGTACATTAAATATTCACTTCTATCTAAACCTGTAGCTGCTTCTACATTATTCAAAACTTTTTCTACTTCTGTCATTTTAATCATTTCTTCCATTCTCTTATTATCTTCTTCAGTTAAGTTTTTAACTGTTCCATTTGTGTCTCCCTGTAGTTTTGGATTTGAAAAAATATTCAGAATATGTTTTTGTCTGCATTTATCTCTCTTTTTGGTGTTAACTACATTTCCTTCACCATTCTTTAGTTCTCTTATTATTCGTTTCTTTAACCATTTTACTTAGGTGTGGTGCTACTTTTCTTCCTTGTAAAAAAATATTTGTTTAAATAGTTGTTTTTTATTTTAATTTTCTTGATTTGTTTCATATAATTTCCTTCTTTTTGTAAAGATTTTCCTTTGTTACTTATTATGTCGTTAAAGACTTGATTACTTATTTTCTCTTATTTATAGCTATCTTGAATTCTTTGTCCTCTGCCATTCCAGTACTTCTTTTTTCTGTTTTTCTTTTAAATTAATCCACCAACTTGACCAATCTTTAGAAAATCTTCCCATGTCTATATGATCTAACCATTATTGATGTTATTATATATAATCATTAAAATTTGCTTCATTGATGCTTTTTATACTTCTATTTTTATATAACTTATTTTTTCTTGAATCTCTCTCCAGCTTGCTAAATGATCTGTGAAACTTATAATTTTTACTCCTTTATGTAATATTTTTAAACTTTCTGATAATATAATCGTTCAGATCTCAGATTATACTTTTTGTATGTCCAGTGTTTGTTTTCTTATAAAAACATTTTCCACTTTCAGCCAAGTCCAAAATAACCTTTACATCTGCCCCATCTTTTCTCTTACCTCTTAAATCACAGTCTCCCACTACTATAGTTTGCATATTCAAACTAACTTAATCAAACATTTTTCTAAATATGATCACTCTACATTTCTGTAAAGTGTATGCATAAAGTGTAATCACCCTGTATATCTGGTTCTTCCATCTTATATCTACTATTAGTATTCTTCCTAATACTACTAATGCGTAATCCAAAAGATCTGTACAATGTTAACATAAAGTCGCTGTGCCCTTTTATTTTTCTTCTTCTAAATTCATTGTAACCTTCCCCTAACCCATTTACTTGTGTTCTTTATTCCTCTGTTTTTTCTTATTTCTATCAATATTATGATATCCACATCTAACTATCTACACCATTTCAACACTCCTAACCTTTATTGAACATTCTTTATACTGTTCACACTTATGCCTAAGATTCTCACGTTGTGAAAACATTTCTGTTGCTTTTATCATTTTCCTTTTTGTTTCCTCCTATCCCTGTATTTTTAAATCTGTGCTTTTTCACTCTCTTCCTAATAGTCTTTCTTTTACTTTTAACTCTTATCCATTTTTCTTTCCCTTCCTCACCTGAATTTCTTAATTCTTCTTCTCTCTCTCTCTCTCCTTTTTTGTTTTTTCCTCAAGCCTTTTCTAGACCTTTAAAGGTCTTACCTCATTTATCCCAGAACAAAATATGTCCTTCAATATCACTGTTGCACTATTCTTCATTGAAGGAATATTTCTGCCAAGGAAAGCCCCACATCTGGCCAGTATACCAAAGCATCTAGATTTTATAAACGGTGTACATTACACATGTGCTTCCTGCATAGGACATAAAGGTGATGTATGGGCGCAAGTACTTAGAACTTCTGTGCTGACAGTCTGAACATCATGATCGAACATTGATCTAAATGTCAGCCTGCTGAGCTGGCTACCAAGCAGTCTTCAGATAAGTGCCCCTTTTTTAGTATTCTTAATTGTGTTCATGTCATCCAAGGAGGGGAAAATGTCCATGTGGGAGGCAACTTCCCAATAAAGACCATCACGACTGGTGTCTTTTTTGCCTAGGGGCTTCCCACAACCATATGCAGTGCTCTGTCTGTCAAGCATTTTTTCCTAAGACCATCTGTAGTTGTTTATCTTCTCTCTTCGTATACTTTGAGAACCAACATGGTTCAGGGTGCTGTGGTGGACTTCTCCCATCAGAGAAGCCCAAAAGGTCTAGGCCTGATCTGCTTGCTCTCCAGCCTCCACCGAGTATCTCTCTAGAAGTTGGCAAAAGCCATGAAGAATGTCCTGTGCTTGCACTGGATTCCTCTGCTGTGACCCCGTTAGTGGCCGGCGTGGATCTGAGTTTCTACATGTCCTCTTAGCTTTACAAACATCTGCTCAGGTCATTGAGGGAGGAGGAACCATGACTGATTATTTCCTAGAGCTGGGGGCAGTCCTCAAATCTTAGTCTGTTAAGAGATTCCTACTATGCTCATTGAATCCCGCCATGGGACTGAGCCGTCTAGGGTTGTTAGGGCTGATGTCATGCTTAAGGAAAAGCAAAAGACCAAACACAATTCACCTGTTGCTAAAGATCCGTAACATGAATGGCAGAATTTTATTCTGGGCTTGTTCAGTGCCTTGATGGTCTTAAAGCCTCCTCGAGGGGTGCCAGTCCCTGCTCCTCCCTAGTCCTTCCACATCTGTTAAGAGGGCAAGGGATCCGGATTTCTCTGATGAGGAATCCATTGCATACTCCTCTCAAATTCCTTCTCCTCTAGACTATGGCTTAGAGGAAGATGATATTTTGAACCCATATACCCTCTTGGAAGAATTATGCTTTGGGGAAACTATTGCTTATATGATGGAGTACTGTAAGTGGTACTGCTCTCAGGTCTCTGACATCCAAATGCAATACTATGAGCTTTTAGAAATTGAGTCATCTAAGCTGTCTGCAGTTCCTCCTGTTCTGGCAGCACTTTTGGACACCTTCTCTGCTGCCTCTGTAGCTCATGACTCCCAGCCCTCAGCCTCTAAGAAGACTGACAGATTCTATAAGGTACCTGACGACTGCAACTTCTTGTTTAAATGTCCTACTGACCCTTCTGTGATTTCAGTCTCAACTGATAAGCCTTCTAAGCTCCTTCCTTCTGGTAAGTATAGTAGAAATATGGAGAAGTTGGGTAAAAAAGTATATACTGTTGCCACTTTGTCATTTAGAGCTGTTAATTACCAAACCCATGTGACTAGGTATGTTTTGGCTCTTCTTTCTCATGTGGCTAAGGTTGCGTCTGATCTGCTCGATTTAGAATGGAAAATTTCTGCTCTTTCCCAGCTTGGGACTGCTTCCCAGGTCACTCATCATTCCATAAAATTCAGTTATGATGTTGTTGATGCCTCTTTCAGGGCTGCTGCCTTTGGTTCTGTGTTGAGTCATTTTTCTCGGCTTTATGTGCTGGCCTTGCCTGATGATATTAAAACCAAACTTTTGGATACTGTTATGGATAAAAATAATCTTTTAGGGACAACTACTGCTGACCCTTTCATGTCCCACCAGGATAAATGTAAGGCCATGCAAGAACTCAAACATATTTTTGTCTCCCTTATACCCAAATTACAGAAGAATTTCTCTTCTAAATCTGCCTTTGTCCACAAGCAGATTTGTCAACTTCCCAAAGGTAAGAGTCCCAGTATATTCCTCCAGGTAAGTCTATTCACTCCTGTTTCTCAGAAGCCTTCCTTTCAGGACGAGCCTGTTTCTGTTCGACATTTTGCCTTCTCTTCCCCTTGATCAAGTCTTCTCATCTCTCTACCTTTCTCTGTCTCTCCCAAATTGGCAACAGATCACTTTAGACTCTTGGGTGCTGTCTGTCATTCAGCAGGGATATTTCATTATATGGAAATCTCTTCACACTTTTTCAACCATTCTGCAGCCTCCTTCAGACTAACTTCTTCTATTTCCAGATGTTTTGCAGCCCCTTTTGGTTCAAGGCACCATTCAGCCTTTTCCACCCAACCAAGTTGGAAGAGTTTTTACTTAAGGATGTTTTTGGTTCCTGGGAAGGAGGGGCTTGGAGACAAGTTCCGGACCCCCCCCCCCCACAACACCTTTCTCAAGGTCCCTTCTTTCAGGATTCTGTCTCCTGAGATTTTGTTTCCTATTCTTCTTCTCCCAGGTCTTCTTGGTCTCTATTGACCTTAAAGATGCCTATCTTCACATTCCTCTTCCCCCCTGTTCAGCAAATGTTTACATTTCTCTCTTTCTTCCTCTTATTTCTCTGCTTTGCCATTTGGCCTTTCTACTGCCACATATTCAGCAAATGCCTTCCTCCTGTCTTTGCATTTTGCAGGCTTTGAGGGATACACAAATTCCTTTTTCAAGATGACCTGCTTATTCAGGCTCCTCTCAGCAGTCTTATACAAGATTTTCACTTTACCACTTGTTTTTTTACAAAGTCTAGGGTTCACCATCAATCTCAATAAGTTGGTGCTTAAGCTCTCCCAGGGCCATATTTTTCTTGTTACAGGATTCAGACAATTCAAATGTTGGCCTCCCTTCCTATTTCCAAGATGCTTTCTCTGACAACCTTCTTCCATTCTCTTCATTTGTTTTCTGTCATTGCCAGGGAATTTCTCCGGATTCTGGGGGTTATGGCCCCCACATTCCCATGTTTCCTCTTGGCAGACTTTATATGAGGAAGCTTCAGTGGTATTTCAAATTAGTATGACTCCAAAACTGCCATCCCCTGAAGCTCCCTGATGATCTTCGTCTTTCACTGTTGCAGTACTGACTTGTGGGATTTCCTGCAGTGAAAGCCCTCAGCCGGCCTGACTACCAGAGAAAACTCTTTCCATGCTACAGGTTGGCAGACACACTCTGGCTGACATCAGTACGCTGGGGTATAAAGGGAGCCAGCCTGTGTCATGATTTCAGTCTTTTCTTGCCATCTGAGCCAGAAGCAGTGTTCAAGTGCGTCAGTCGGTCCACACCAGAGAGAAGTCATTAGAAAGATAAGTGCCCCATTGGGGAACTCTATTGTTTTCCTTTAACTCATGTCAGGCAAATTAAATAATTTTCTCCACTGGGTAAGCAAATCCCACACAGAGACTTTCACTTACTTTGTGTCACCTGTTTAGGCCCAGACCATGACATCCGTAGTTGCCATTTTTGTGCTCATTTTAACAGTAGGGCTATTAGGTTATTAGGTGTAGGGCTGAATTTTTAGCGAGATTCCTCAGTCAAGAATCTTCTCACTATCATCTGATGGTCATTCCGAAATTGAGTAATCTAGACGAAAGAAAGAAGGAAAAAGAAAAGAAACAAAAGCTTAGGTCGTCAGACAGCAGCCATTCACCATCTACCTCTCCTTCTAGGCTTGTGATTATTGAGGAAGGCGAGGCACTTTTGTAGCCCTCTTCAGTGTCTGAAATTGTGACACAAGCCTCTGTTGAGACTCATTCGGAGTCCGATATACCATCAGTCCCATCTACTTCTATGCAAGCCCTTGCATATGGCTCATCGGTCAGGTCTTGGGCCGCTCAGCAGGCATCAGCTTCCAAAGAACGTTTTTCTACAGGTGACACTCCACCAAGGCCTCTGCCTACACCAGTGCTTTTTCACCCTTTGAGAGAGATAGGTGCCAGGTTGCTGGACCCGTCTAGACCTAAGGCCAAAGCCACCCCAAAGAGTGGTACTGTGCAGAGCCTTCACCTAGGCCTACTGGCTCCCTTTTACAAGGATCCTAACAGGATTTGATTAGGTTAGCTGAGGACCTGATTTCTGTCATTAGGTTAAGGCAGGCCAGAGGGGATGTCTCACCAGGAAGAAGCTCCTTCTGAAGCTTTCCCAGGCCCTTTTCAGTCAGATGAAGATACAGACATAGAGGAGTCTGGGTCTGAAGAAGGCCCCTCCTGTTTATCCTATGATGAGTCTTATTCAGAGGAGGCCCTTCCCTCTGCTTTCCCCCACCACCAGAGGATTTGACCTTTTGGGGAGACCCTTCATACAGTGAGACAACATTTTCAGTTGGAGGCACAGGAATCTCCTCAGTCCAAAAAGAGAGTTTGGGAGATGTTCTTCATGTTTCACTGTTGCAGACATCACATTTGGGTTATCTGCTTGCAGTAGCCCTCAGTCGGCCTGATTAACAAAGTTTTGGGTCCTGAGTCTGTTGCTGTCTCATCTTCCATGACGTCAGGTAGTCAGGGGTATAAAGCATGCAGCTGACACCATTTTCCCAGTCTTTCTTGCCGTGCGGTGCCTGAAGCAGAAGCAGTTTGCAAGTGCTGATCAGCTGACTCCTGAAATTTTCGTTTTCGAGTTTCAGAACCGAAGTCTTCAACTAAAGCTAAGTACCCCATTGAGGAAAATTTTTCTTGCTCTTAACCGATGTCAGTAAAAGTCAGTAATTGTATTTCTTGTGGAAAGCAAATACCTCATAAAGATTTTCATTCGTACTGTATTCCTTGCCTAGGCCCTGACCACTACGTTCCTTGCTGTCACTTTTGTGGCTTATGTAAACAACGAACTACATTTGAGAGATGCAACCATATAGCCAAACTGGAGGCTAAGCTCTCTGAACTCAGTACTGGCATAACCAGTCAGGAGGAGAAGGAAACCACACTCACTACAATTCCAGTCTCACATAGACCTACCACGACAGCAAACCAAACACATAATCACACAAAAACATACTCGGAGGCTCTAAATAAAGATCTGCCGAAGCAGCAGAGACCTCCAAAGCAGACACCCAAGCAGCCGCTACCCCAAAACAAAACACATGCAACACATATCTCACAAAGCCAGTGTGCCAAACAGTCACAGCCCTTAAGACTAAACAACACACCTGATACACTTGTAATAGGTGACTCTATCGTCAGGCACACTGACGTCCCGCTCACCAGGCTGAACAAGGAGAGGGTCACGGTGAGCAGCCTGTCGGGCGCTAGGATCCGCCACATAACACAAGCACTCAGGTCACTCCAAGGCAAGTACAAATATGACTCAGTCATTGTCCATGCTGGTGTGAATGACCTGAGACGTACCTCCCTGGACTACATAAAAAGAGACATAAAGGAGCTCTCTGAGCATGTAGCCCAGGCCGGTATGACCCTGACCTTGAGTAGCATCTTACCCTCACCAAGAATTATGTCACAATATGAAGACAAGATGATCAGTTTCAACAATTGGCTTAAGTACTGGTGTCATTCAAAGGGGATCCAATGCCTGTCAGCTTGGGATGATATGCTCAACAAGCCACGATGCTTCGCTAGGGATGGCTTGCACCTGTCACCCTGGGCTTCGGATATTGGCAAAGGCTCTTGCTACCCCCATAGTGCCTTTTTTAGGCAAGGCTCAAAAGACAAACCCACCTCCATAGGTATCACAAGGGATAAGAAACTAAGAGTAATGCTACTCAACGCCGGAAGTCTAAACCTCAAGATGCACGCACTCAAAACTCTCCTTAGCATGGAGAACATCGATATCTGTGCAGTAACAGAAACCTGGTTCAGGGCTCCCGAGAGCACCCCAGCACTACCAGGTTATACCTCATACCATGCTTTTCGCCCCAAAACCTGGACCGAACCACAAAAGGAGGGAGTATCGATATTCATCAAAGATACCCACACCTCCAGGTTGGTGGCAAAGCACGAAGCATCAGAGACTATCCATGTGCAACTAACAGTGGGTAAAACTGCCTTCCAGTTTATAGCCTGCTACAGACCACCCTCCCAAACCCAGGAACCCCACTCGGCCTTCCTGAGAACACTGGAAAATATGAAGGTCTCTCCAAACACCATTATATTGGGCGACTTCAACTACCCAAACATAGACTGGGAGCATTACTCTAGCTCCAACACCCTAGCCCAAAGGTTCCTTAAATTTATAAACTCAAATGCTATGGAACAACTTGTTACCACTCCCACAAGAGGGGAAAACATACTGGACCTGATCATCACCAACATGGGGACTCTATGCTCCAGACCAGAAGTGTATCCCTCACTGGTAAGATCAGGCCATAAACTAATCTCACTGGATATTCACATCCCGACCCCACCCCCTGCCCAGAAAACCACAGTGAAAAACTTCTCTAAAGCAAATTTCACACTCCTCAAAACTGAGGTGGAATCCTTCATAGCCCCCGGGCCTGTGGAAAATACGGCCCAGACCGCAGAATCCTTTATAAACGCATTCTATGAACACCTTCAAGAATGCATGGATCATGCGATCCCAAATAAAACCAAGACCCAATCCTCCAAAGGCAGACGTCCTGTCTGGTGGACCCCAGCCATAAACAAACTATACAATAGAAGGAGGAAGCTACTAAATGATAGAGCAAAATCCCAAAAAGGGAAGGCATCACTGATCAGTATTAGCAAAAAACTACGGGCACACACAAAATTGTCTAAGGCTAGCTTCGAGAGAAAAATTGCACAGGACACTAAGGATAATCACAAGGCTTTCTTGAGTTATGTTAGGAACCTGGGTGGTAATTCCCAGATATGCTCAGAATTAGTCCAAAATGACAAAAAAACACGAACCCACAGACATTGCCAACATCCTAGCTGACAGGTTCAGCGCAAACTTCTCCCCTCCCACCAAAGGGCAAATATCTATCCCAGCAGAGTGCTGCCCCCCTGACATCTCAGATGCTCAGGTAAGAGCCGCCCTCTCCAAAGCAAAAAACACAGCATCAATTGGACCAGATGGTGTCCCGGGTTGCGTCCTACATGAACTCCAAGAAGAGCTAAACCCAAACATAAAACTACTGTTCAGTCTCAGCCTTACTACAGGATATGTGCCCAAAGAGTGGCGTACAGCAACAGTGGTCCCTCTCCATGAAGGTGGTGCCTCAACGGATCCTGGAAACTATCGCCCCATAAGCCTGACTAGCTTGGTCTGCAAAGCTATGGAAAGGATCATCATGGACCTCATAAATAAAGATATTGGGGACCTACAAACACTGGATCCTACCCAGTTCGCTTTGTTAAGGGCAGATCCTGCCTCTTAAACCTGGTTGATTTCTTTGAAACAGTCACCAAGGCCGTTGACGAGGGGAAGGTGGTCCACACAGCCTACCTGGACCTCGCAAAAGCCTTCGATACAATACCCCACTCGGGCATTATAGATAAGCTCACCAGCTTAAATATAAACCCCTATGTCACTAGATGGATTGCAAACTGGCTCAAGGACAGAACCCACATGGTTAGAATTGCTGGAGCCATGTCAGACTCCAAACCAGTTACAAGTGGCGTCCCACAAGGCTCAGTCCTGGGACCTCTCTTGTTCGGTATATATTTCTCGGAGGTACAGGCCAACACGGAAGGACTGTGGCTGACCAAGTTTGCAGATGACTGCAAACTGGGTGCCATAATCGACTCTTCAGTCGACACAAGCATCCTCCAAAAGGGCCTCATAGAAACAGACAACTGGTGCCAGAGCCATGGCCTCAAGCTAAATGCCAAAAAGTGTATAGTCATCCCCTTTGGCAAAAACAAAGTGCCCACAAATTACCACATAGGTGGTAATATATTAAGTACAGAAGAAGTAATTAGGGACCTGGGGACCCAAGTTGATAGCAATCTCTCATTTGACAACCACGTGGCCAAAGTGGTTAGAAAAACATTTTATATAGCCCACCTAATCATGAAGGGATTTACATCTAGATGAGGGGACGTCATTGTGCCTCTTTACTCATCCCTCATCAGGCCCATAATTGAGTACAATGCCCCTTTTGGGATGTACCTTACCAGACACCTGCAGCAACTGGAAAGACCCCAAAACTACCTCACCAAGAGGATCAAAGGGCTCAAACAGATGCCATATGCTGCCCGGTTAAAGGAACTCCAGCTCTACTCAGTGGCATATCGCCTGTTCAGAGGCGATCTGTGCCTGACGTATAAAGCCATGTCCAACCCGGAATTAATGGACATGCTGCACCTCAGAAAATCCAAATCCCATCGAGCTACTCGCTCGAGAGACTTGAACCTCAGCACTGAAATAAATAGGACATGCTGGAGGGACAGATTCATAACCCAGAGGCTCCCTTCACTCTGGAATAAAATCCCAGTCCAGGTTAGGCAGAGTCCCTCATTGACTCTCTTCAAGAGGAATCTTGATGAGTGGATGGGAGATCGTAGGTTTACCCCGGGTATCACTTCTGTGTCACTGTTAGACAGAGGCACAGTATAATAACCTCGAAAAAGGGCATAGCAAAATAAATTTAAAATGGGTGGCGAAAGCCAAACACATTCTGGCTAGGCTTATAAATGCCCTAGGGCAGATAGCCTAGTATGAACCTATTCGTCGTCAGTGTATTTACGCTTCTAAATATTTCGGTACTCTGTTCAATTATCCAGTTATGGCTTTGGTAAGCCACCCAACTACCGACATTCCGAAAAACTGCAAAGATAAAGACAGAGACAGGCCACCTGGGTCCAAAGCTACCGACGATGCTTCTCCTAAGCTAGTTGCCAGTTTGCCGGTACTCAGTGAGGTGCTTTCTCAGCCCCTGATACCCGCTACTTCAGATTAGCAGGCCTCTACTGAGACCCATTCGGAGTCCGGTATGCCGCGAGATGCTTCAACTGTGGAACCTGCAGATGTCTGTACCTTGGGTGAGTCTGGAGCCGCTGTACAGGCACTGGCTTCTGAGGGTGTATTCAGGCTTACTAACTTGCATATTAAACCAATGTCATCTTCTTCAAGGCCTAAAACTCGATCCATGCCTAGAAAACCGACGCCCAGACCGCATGGTCAGGCCTCTGTGCCTAAAAAAAAAAAAAAAAAAAAAAACAAATGATAAGAATGGCTGAAGACCCTATTACTTTAATCAGGGGAAGTCAACCTTCCCCCTCTAAGAGACCTATGAGTGAATTTGGCTATGACTCTTCTGATGACCGGGATTTACCCTTATCTGCCTATGAGGATTCTGATGCAGAGGACTCAATTCCCTCTGCTTCCTCTCCAGAGGATTTCTCTTTTGGTGAAACCTTGCATACCCTTAGGGAGCATTTCGGCTGGGAAAACCAGGATTACTCTGATTCTAAAAAGAGGCTTAGGGATTTCTTACTCCTGCCCCAACACAGGCCTTTAGCTATTCCCCCCTGTACTGGACATTGTTGATGATGCCTTTACGGAGTCTGGCTTGGCCCCTGACTCCTTACCTCCTGCTCCCAGAAAACCAGGTAGATATTACAGGGTTCCTGACTCTCACAAGTTCCTTTTTAAAAATCCCACTGCGGATCCCGAGATCTTTTCACAGGGACCCAACGGTATAAAGGCTACAACTGCCAAAAATCCTTCCCTCTCTGATAGAGATTCCAGGGTGCTGGATAGATTGGGTAAGAAGGTATACACTTTAGCAACCTTGGCCATTTGGGCCTTAAATTGCCAGTTTCATATGTTAAAGTATCAGCAGCACATTATTGGATTGCTTATACAGAAAATTATGTTGATTCCTGATTGTGTTGAAAATAAGGATTTATGGGATTTAATGCATTTTGCTGAACTAGTTAGAAAACATACTTTGCAGTGTGGTTTTGATTCACTAGACATATCTTGCAGGGCTGCTGTTACTGGGTCTGTACTTAGAAGGCATGCTTGGCTTAAGGAGCAATCTTTGCCAGATCATATTAAAGCTAAATTGTTGGATGCTCCCTTAAACCAGGAATGCCTGTTTGGCAACAAAGCAGAAGTAGTACTTAAAAAGATGGAGGAAAAGGCTAATTCTATGCAAACTGTTAATGATTTCCTGCAAGTGCAGCCTGCAAGATTTAGTAGACGTTGGCCCTCTAAGAATTTGTCCTTTCCTGCCTCTTCCAGGCCTTCTCAGTCCAAACCCAGACCCAGCAGAACATTCAGGGTTCAGTCCCAAGGTATGTACAGGACTAAGCAGTGGGGGGCTCCCACTCCCAAAGCAGGGAGTAGTAACCCCCCCCCCATGGAAAACTGTGTCAATGATTCAACTTTAAAACTTCCAAGCCCTTCTCAACTGACTGCTCCTTTCGGGAGAAAGATTGCTCTGCAGGCAAAAACTGGGAACTCATTACCCAGGATAAATGGGTTTATAAATAGTTTCCCTGGGATACATATTCCACTTCCACACTTTACCAACCCCAAACGGTTGGCCAGTTATACACCTAAATCAGTGGGCAGAGGCTTAAAAGCAAGTTCTCTCTCTCTCTCTTTTAAGTATAAGAGCTATTCAGACTGTCCCAGAAGAGGAAAGGGGTCAAGGTTTCTATACAAGACTTTTTCTGGTGCCCAGAAAAGACAACTCCTGGTGTCCTATCCTGGTTCTCTCCATCCTAAACTCTTTTTTGGTGATCCCAAAATTCAAGATGCTAACTCTTCACCAGTTGCTTCCTGTGCTAGGCAAGGATGCCTGGTTGGCAACACTGGATTTAAAGGAAGCCTACCTGCACATCTCAATCCGGGAATCTTGCAGAAGATGCCTACACTTCAAAGCAGACTTCATGCACTATCAGTTCTCTGCACTGCCCTTTGGCTTATCTACTGTTCCCAGGGTATTCACAAAATTCCTATCTCCAGTCATTGCTTTTTGCAGGCAAAGAAATATTCAGATATACCCATACCTGGACGATTGTTTAATTCAGGCAGAAAGCCAGGGCATACTTTTGAATCATCTGGCGTTTGTACATAAAGTGCTAACTTCTCTGGGGTACACCATAAACAAAAAGAAATCACATCTGGTACCCTGCCGACAAATTGTATTCCTGGGAGCAAGCTTGAACACAGCTTCCCAGATGGCCTACCTCATGCCAGAGAAAAAAGTTCATTTGACAGCCTACTTCAAACTACTGGCCACAAAGACCCAGCTATCTGCAAGGAAAATTCTGCAAGCCCTGGGGTTCATGGCCTCCTGGATTCTACTAATTCCATATGCAAGACTGCATATGAGAAAACTACAATGGTATCTAAAAAGCCTATGGTGCCAACATTCTCAGGATCTAGAATCAATGATTCCCATCATACCTCGTCTTCAGATAGAGTTCATTTGGTGGGCAGAGGCCTGCCACCAAAACAACCGACTGGCATTCACTCTACCCCCTGCCGCCCAAACCCTAACAACATATGCATCAGACTATGCATGGGGGGCTCACTTGGCAGGGCAGTGCATTCAGGGCAAATGGAACCCAAGTCAAATGCACCTGCATATCAATCTAAAAGAAATGTTTGCTGTACAACATGCTCTGGCAGCCGTCAAAGACCACATTATTCCAGGACAATTATTGGTAAAGATGGACAGCACCACTGTTATGTGGGTACATAAACAAGCAGGGGGGAACCCACTCGTACCCTCTGTGCAGGCTAGCCATGGCTCTGTGGAACACAGCCTTGAGCTACCAAGTGCACCTGCAGGCTCAATTCCTGCCAGGAAAGCTAAATACACTGGCAGACGACCGAAGTAGAAATCTCATGGACCCACACGAGTGGAAACTGGAACCAAAGATATTCATGTTGAGAAACAAAGGGGGAGCCCAGAGATATACCTGTTTGCTTCCCCCCAGAACTATCAATTGGACAAATTCTGCACAAGACAAACCCACAAGCAAGCTTGGAAAGTGGATGCCCTGTCCTTCACCTGGAAAAACTATCAGTTTATGCCTTTTCCCCTCTGCCTCTCCTCTCCAAGGTACTACTAAAGATCAAACAGGACAAACCAGGGACAATGCTGATCGCACCAGACTGGCCACACCAACACTGGGTACCCCCTCTTGTGCAGTGTATCACTGCTGGCACCATGGCACCTGCCTCAGACCCCAAACTCTGCTGTCTCAGCAGGAGGGCCAGATTCTGCACCCACAGCTTCAAACCCTGAACTCGGCAGCCTGGCTAATTACCTGATCTCACCATTCCCATTCCTCAGTAAGCAAGTGTCATATCATGTCATTCTGGAGGCAAGGAGGCCTATTACTAGAAAATTCTATGCTGAACAATGGAAAAGATTCTGTTCCTGGAGCCAAACTCATGCGATGGGCACAGCAGCACCCAATTTACCTCAGATTCTTCAATGCTTAACTGAGATGTTTCAAAAGGGCCTTTCCTTTTCCTCCATCAAAATTCATGCCTCGGCCATTTCAGCTGATTACAATACAGAACCATCCCTCTTCTCTCATCCACTGCTGAAGCAGTTCCTCAGAGGGGCCAAAAAACTTAAAGACTACCCAGGAGAGCCCCTACTCCAGCCTGGGACCTTTACTTTGTATTGAAAAAGCTCAGTCTACATCCCTTCAACCCAGCTGCAAGTGCAGAGTTGAAATTCTTTTCTTGGAAAACAGCTTTCCTTCTAGCCATCACTTGAGCAAGAAGGGTGTCTGAATTACAGGCCTTCATGGCTGTGGAGCCTTTCATCATCATCTCATGCGGACATGGTGTCCCTCAGGACCAATCCCTCCTTCATGCCCAAGGTGGTATCCAGTGTGGCCCTTAATCAGTCCATTCATTTGCCAACCTTCTTTTCTAATCCACAGAACAAAGGGGAATGAATACTGCACCCCTTGGACGTGCACAGACAACTTAGATTTTACTTGGACAGGACTAAACCTCTCAGGAAATCTGAACAGCTGCTGGTTGCATTTGCTACAGGGGCAGAGGGGAAAGCTATTTCAAAGAACCATTTCTAAGTGGATTGGCCATTGCATTCATTTCTGCTATAAACACCATGGAAAACCTACCCCACAGGGGATAAGACCACATTCAACCAGAGCTGCATCTACCTCTGCAGCCTTTCTCAGAGGTGTCCCTACCAAAGACATCCTAGAAGCTACTACCTGGAGTTTTGTACATGACGTCACCAAGCATTACCGCTTGCCAATTTTTTCTAAATCCAGAGCTGGCTTTGCCACTGCAGTCCTGCAGGGCCTTATAGCTGGTCCTAATGCTAATTGCCTCCTCCCATCCTTAGCTTTTGGAATCTACCCAAATGTGATGACTGCAACAGTGAAACATGAAGAACATAGTACAATTGTGTACACTTACCATAAATTTAGATGTTCGAGTGTATTCACTGTTGCAGTCCTGGTTACCCTCCCTCCAGCCCCCCCCCCCGACTTCTGTTGTCTATACCTCTATTCTTGTTTACTATGCTTAAAGCTTTCTGGTGTATTTGCTTTTTGTTGGAGGTGTAACCTTGTATATAATTGTTTCCCATTATGCGGGCACCTGACATCTGGGGCAAGAAAAACTGATAAAATGGTGTCGGCTGCATGCTTTATACCCCTGACTACCTGACGTCATGGGAGATGAGACAGCAACCGACACAGGACCCAAGACTTTGTTAATCAGGCCAACTGAGGGCTACTGCAAGCAGATAACCCAAATGTGATGACTGCAACAGTGAATACACTCGAACATCTACATTTATGGTAAGTGTACGCAACTGTACTTTCCTTGATCTACCTGAACACAAACTACTGGGTATTCCTCCATTTTAGAGGTAGTGGAAGATGTTTTTCAGGATTCCTCCTTGAGTCCTGATTCCCTTCCCCCTACCCCACGTAAACCAAACTGGTATTATAGGGTACAGGATTCACACAGATGCTTTTTTAAAAATCCCTCTGCTGACCCTGAGGTAGTCATCCAAGTGCCCAAAGGGGCTAGCGCCAGTTCATCCAGGAGCCCTTTACCTACAGACAAAGAGAGTAGGGCCTCGATACATTCGGGAAAAGGATATATACATCTCCCACTCTTACTATGAGGGCTCTCAACTGTCAATTCCATATGATTAAGTAACAACAAACCAATTTAAATCAGCTCAAACAGAAGGTTACCTCCTTAAAGGATAAAAGCATCTCCAAAGAACTCCTAGATCTCTGTCACTCTAGTTCTCGGGTACCTAAACATTTATTACACTGTAGTTATGATGCCTTGGAAACTTCTTGTAAGGCAGGTCAGTTATTAGAAGGCACATGTAGATTAGGGAACAATCTCTTCTTGACCATGTTAAATCAAACCTCCTGAATAATCCACTGGACAAAGACTTTCTCTGTGACCGTAAGGCGCAGACAGTTCTTAGAAAGATGTAAGACAAAGCGAAATCTATGGAAACTGTGAAGGACTTCCTCCAAGTGCAGTCTCCTAGGTTAATAGGAACTTTCCAACCAAGCATTGGTCATCCACTGCCCCCCCCCAGCCTAGGGGTAGATAGAGGAAACCACAGCAGAATAGGCTCCCAGACAGGGAAGACATTCTTCGTGTTTCACTTTTGCAGTCATCACACTTTGGTTATCCTGCCGGGGGTAGCCCTCAGTCGGCCCGAATAACAGAGGATTAGTATTTCTGCGTCGGTTGCTGTCGCTCCAGGACTAACATCAGGTCGTCAGTGATATAAAAACAGGCAGCCGATGCCATTACATCAGTCCTTCTTGCAGAGAAGCCAGAAGCAGTTCGCACGAGTGCCAGTCAGCCCCTACCTGAGTTTTCATTTCTGAAATTGAAGTTGAAGTCTTCTAAAGCTAAGTACCCCATTGGAGATCCTTTTTTCTTGCTCTAACCGATGTCAGAAAAAGTTAACAATTGTCTCGCCTGTGGAAAGCAAATACCACACTGAGATTTCCATTCTTACTGCGTCACCTGTTTAGGCCCAGACCACGACGTCCCTCGATGCCGGTTTTGTGCTTTTTTGAACGCCCGAACTTTTAATCATTGGGCCCTTATTGTAGCTAAATACTTTTGTTTTTGACCTCAGAAATGGCTTTGGTAAGCCATCCGACTACCGATCTTCCAAAAAAATGAAAGGATAAAGACAGAGACAGACTGCACAGGTCCAAAACTGTCGACAATGCTTCCGTTAAGCAAGTCGCCAGTTTGCCGGTACTCAGTGAGGCGCTTTCGTAGCCCCTGATGCCAGCATAGATGGATTCACAGGCCGCTACCAATACCCGTTTGGAGTCCGGTATGCTGCAAGACTCTTCTTTGACTACGGAACCTGCGGATGTCTCTACCTTGGATGGGTCCAGAGCCGCTGTGCAGGCACCGGCTCCTGAGGAAGTTCTTCGCAATACCGATATTCGACACAAACCGGCAACTTCTTTCACGTCTTCAGTTCTTTCTAAAACGTCTGAGTTTCTAAGGCCCAGAGTATGAGCTATGCCTAAATGACCGACGACCCAAACTTGCGCACCTGCTTCCTTGCCACAATCACAGATGCTTAAAATGGCAGAAGACCTTATGCTGATTAGGGGAAACCAGTCTTCCCCTGCTAAAAGAAAGAGACTTGTCCCCAGCACCTTTATCTGACCAAGAGTGTGACAACTCTGAGGTTTCTGATTATGAAGACATGCCCTTATCTGCTTATGAGGATTCAGATGCAAAGGGATCCATTCTTTCTGCCTCTCCTCCAGAGGATTTTTCTTTTGGTGAAACCCTACATACTTTGAGAGAGCACTTCCATTGGGAATGCCAGGATTATCCTCAGTCCAAAAAGAGACTCTGGGAATATTTAGATTTACCACAGCACAGACCCTTAGCTATACCCCCTGTTCTGGATGTTGTGGATGATGACTTTATGGAATCCAGTCTAACTCCTGATATTTTACCTCCTGCTCCAAGGAAACCTGACAGGTATTAGAGTCTCTAACTCACAGAAATTTCTTTTCAAGAATCCTACTGCTGACCCAGAGGTAGTCTACCAAGGGCCTAAAGGAATAAAAGCAACTACAGCTAAGAATCCCACCCCCTCATACACCTCTGCAACTCTTGCCATTAGAGCATTAAATTGTCAGTTCCACATGCTGAAATACCAGCAACATACCATGGAACTCATTAAACAAAAATTTCTACCTTCCCCGACTGTGCAGAAAATAAAGATTTACAGGAACTTATTCATTTTGCAAGCCAAATCATTAAGCATACCCTGCAATGTGGGTTCGATGCCCTAGAAGCATCCTGCAGGGCAGCAGTCACAGGTTCTGTACTTAAAAGGCATGCTTGGCTTAAGGAACAGACCTTGCCAGATCATGTCAAATCAAAATTGTTGGACGCACTACTGAACAAAGATGATCTGTTTGGCACCAATGCAAAAGAGTTTTTAAAAAAGATGGAAGAAAAATCTAAGTCTATGCAGACAGTTAAAGACTTTTTGCAAGTTCAGCCTCCAGAATTCAGTAGGCATTGCCCCTCAAAACATTGGTCCTTTCCAGCCCCCTCAAGGCCACCTCAGACAAGACCTAGGGGTAACAGTCCCTGCCAGACAGCAGTCTCAGGGTATGCAGAGATCTCAGCAATGGAGTACTTCCACTTCTAAACCAGGGAGTGCTAAGCCACCCCCTTATGGAAAGAATTCCCAGTGACTCAACTCCTTCTCTTACCTCTGCCCATCTGCTCGTTCCTCTAGGAGGGAGTCTTACCTCCCATGCAGAAAAGTGGACCTCCATCACCAACGATCGATGGGTCCTCAACCTAGTGTCCCAGGGGTACAAATTTTATTTCCACACATTGCCAACCCCAAAGGGATTCCCAGATCTCCCTCCAAACCAGTGGGCAGAGGCACAAAACCAAGTTCATTCCCTGCTCTCTATGAGGGAAATTTAGCCTCTTCCTGCAGATCAGATATGCCAAGGTTTCTATTCCAGACTTTTTCTGGTATCCAGAAAGAGGGCACCTGGCGCCCAATCTTGGATCTATCTGTTCTAAATACCTTCCTGGTGGTACCAAAATTCAAAATGCTCACACTGCAGCAGCTTCTCCCTATACTGTCCAAAGATACCTGGTTAACCACTCTAGACCTGAAAGAGGCCTATCTGCATATCCCAATCAGAGATTCTTGCAGAAAATTATCTACGTTTCAGGGCAAGATCTATGCATTATCAGTTCTCTGCACTTCCCTTTGGCTTATCCACTTCTGCCAGACTTTTCACAAAATGCCTGGCTCCAGCTATTGCTTTTTGCAGACAAAGAAATATTCAAATTTACCCTTACTTGGACTGCCTGTTTCAGGCAGACAGGAAAAGCTTTTATAGCACCTGACATTTGTAAAGGACCTACTAACCTCACTGGGGGGTATACTATCAACTTAAAGTAATCCAAACTAGTCCCCAGTCAAAAAATTGTATTCCTGGGAGCAAGCCTAGACCCAGCATCTCAGATGGCATTTCTAACGCCAGAAAACCAAGCCTATTTGACAGGCTACTTCTCTCAACTGGCCACCAGAACCCAGTCATCCGCAAGGAAAATCCTGCAAGCTCTAGGGTTCATGGCCTCCTGCATTCTACTAATTCCATATGCCAGACTGCATATGGGGAAACTTCAGTGGTACGTAAAAAGCCTTTGGTGTCAACATTCTCAGGACCTGGAAACTATTATACATATCAAACCCTGTCCAAGGAAAGATTTTCTTTGGTGGGCAGCGGCATGCAACCACAACAAGGGACTTCACTTTTCACAACCCCATGCCGTCCAGACTCTAACCACAGATGCATCAGACTATGCCTGGGGTGCTCACCTGGATGGCAGGTGCATTCAGGGCCACTGGAGCCGAAACCAAATTCATCCACACATCACCTAAAAAAGAGATGCTAGCTGTTCAGCATGCTCTGATAGCTTTCAGATCCCTGCTCTCTCCAGTGCCTCTACTAATCAAAACCGTCAACACCACAGTAATGTGGGACATCAACAAGCAGGGGGGAACCCACTCTTACCCACTATGCAGGCTAGTCATGACCCTTTGGAACACAGCCTCAGCCATGCATATTCATCTGCAAGCTCAATTCCTGCCAGGCAACCAAAACTCTCTGGCAGACAACTTAAGCAGAAATCTCCTAGACCCACACAAGTGGCAATTAAACCACAACACCTTCATCCTTGTGACCCAATATGGGGTACCCCGAAGGTGGACCTATTTGCCTCCCCCTACAACCACCAGCTCAGCAAATTCTGCACCAGGAAACCTTACAGCAAGGCCTGGAAAGTAGATGCCCTATCTTTCCAGTGGGCAAACCTCTCAATTTCCCCGTCTACCTCTTCTTACCTGAGTATTACTCAAAATAAGGGAGGAAAGATCAAGGGCAATCCTGATTGCTCCAGACTGGCCACGCCAAAACTGGTGCCCACTACTGCGCAGTCTGCCCCCATTGCCTCCATCGTACCTCCCCCAGATTCCAACTCTCCTGACTCAGCAGGAGGGGAGAGTTCTTGCATCCACAGTTGCAGACCCTGACCTTAACAGCCTGGCTTATTCCTTGACATCTCCTCCAGTGGCCAGCCTAAGCAAACAAGTCCTGGATCTCATACGTGAAGCCAGATGACCCAATACTAGAAAATCCTATGCTGACAAGTGGAAAAGGTATTGTTCCTGGATCCAGACAAAGAGCTGACCCAGCACAACCCTCCTTACCTATCATCCTGGATTACCCAGCAGAACTACTCCACAAGGGCCTATCCTTCTCTTCCATTAAAATCAGTGCCTCTGCTATCTATGCACATTACAGCACTGAGCCACCTCTCTTCTCACACCCTCTCATCAAACAGTTCCTGAGAGGGGCCAACAACTTAAGGCCACCAAGAAAAGCCCCTACCCCTGCTTGAGTCCTTAACTTTGTGTTGGAAAAGCTCACCCCCCCCCCCTTTGAGCCTGCAGCAGAGTTAAAATTCCTCTCTTGGAAAACAGCTTTGCTTCTGGCCATCAGTTCAGCTAGAAGAGTGTCTTAGCTGCAAGCATGCTAACAGGGTCTCCCTCAGGACTAACCAAACTTTCATGCCTAAGGTGGTTTCCAGTGAGGCTCTCAACCAATCTATTCATTTGCCCACCTTTTTCCCCTAAGCCACAGAATAAGGGGGAAAGGATACTGCACTCTTTGGATGTGCACAGACACACCAGATTCTACCTGGATAGGACTAAGCTCTTTAGGAAATCTGACCAGTTACTAGTCAGCTTTGCACCAGGGGCAGAGGGCAAAGCCATCTCAAAACAAACCATCTCCAAATGGATAGGACTGCATCCATTTCTGTTACAAACACCGTGGGAAACCATCCCCACTGGGGGTCAGAACACATTTTACTAGGGCAACTTCAACCTCTACAGCCTTTCTCAGAGGGGTCCCTACCAAGGACGTCCTGGAAGCTGCAACATGGAGTTCTGTTCATACCTTCCCCAAGCATTACCACCTGCCTATCTTTTCAAAATCCAGGGCAGGCTTTGCAACTGCAATCCTGCAGGGCATACTAGCCAGCCCCAACTCTTCTTGACTGCCGCCACCCATTCCTCAGCTTTGGGAATCAACCCAAGTGTGATGACTGCAACAGTGAAACGTGAAGAACATAGTACAGTTGTGTACACTTACCATAAATGTAGATGTTCAAGTTTATTCACTGTTGCAGTCCTGGTTTCCCACCCCCCAGCCCCCTTGTCTCTCTCTCTCTCTCTCTTCCTCACCCTTACAGGGCTGTTGGTATTTACTTTCTACTGGTGGTGTTACTCCACCATAACTTAGCTCCCTATTCAGGGCTCCTGACATTTGGGGCAAGAAAAACTGATGTAATGGCGTCAGCTGCCTGTTTTTATACCACTTACGACCTGACGTCAGTCCTGGAGTGACAGCAACCGAGGCAGAAATACTAAGCCTCTGGTATTCGGGCCAACTGTGGGCTACCCCTGGCAGGATAACCCAAGTGTGATGACTGCAACAGTGAATACACTCGAACATCTACATTTATGGTAAGTGTACACAACTGTACTTTCTAGGTACTAAGCCCCTGCCACAGAGCAACTATGACTCAACCACCCTGCTTCTCCCCACCCCAAGACTAGGAGGAATGCTGTCACTGTACAAAGAAAACTAGGCCCATGTCACTTCAGACAAGTGGGTTCTAGACATTATTTCAAATGGCTACAAACTCACTTTCAAAGAGCCTTTGAAGACACGGTTATAAATAGAATGTGCTGGAGGGACAGATTCATCACCCAGAGACTCCCTATGCTGTGGAACAAAATCCCGGTACATGTGAGGCAGAGCACCTCTCTGGTCTTGTTCAAGAGGAATCTTGACCAATGGATGGGAGATTGCAGATATACCCCAGGGATTACTTCAGCGTCACTGCTTGACAGAGGCACAGCAAAATGATAGGCATAGTTTTTATTCAAACTAAAGGGGTGTCGAAAGCCACATAACTATGGGCTAGGCTTATAAATGCCCTTGGGCAGATAGCCTAGTATGAACCTATGAACCTATGAACCTATGAACTCAGGCTATCCAGATGTTCCACTAAATCAGAAATCAGAGGCCTTTGCCCATATTCGGTTCTTGTGCTGTCGGGGAGCTGTGGAACCAGTTCCAGAAAATCAAAAAAGCATAGGATTCTTCTCCAGTCTTTTCCTGGTTACCAGAAAGGAAGGCTCTTGGTGCCAGATTTTGGACCTGACCCACCCTCACTCAGTTTCTCCTGGTTCCAAAGTTCAGAATGTTGACTCTTAAAAGCTATCACCTATGATAACCCCTCAGGCCTTCATGGTCTCACAAGACCTAAAAGATGCCTGTCTGCACATTCCAATTCAAAAGTCTCACAGAAGCTTTATTTGCTTCTGGGCAGCCTCCAGTCGCCATCAGTTTTCAGCACTGCCCTTTGGCTTATCTACCGCTCCAAGGGTTTTCACAAAGTGTCTAACACCTGCCGCTGCTTTCTTGCAAGACCATGGGTGTCCAAATATACCCATACCTGGATGATTGCCTGATGCAGGCCACAGACCTGTCAAAACTCCTCAAGAACTTGAAGTTCACCCAAGATCCCCTGTCCTCCCTGGGATTCACAAAGGCCTTCCTTCCTACAGACGAAGTCTCCTTTTTGACACACTACTTGCAAAAAATCCAGCAGAAACATTGCATTTTGGCCTGAGTGTTTCTCCAGGCACTGGGATATATGGCATCATGTATCCTCATGGTTCCCCTGGTGAGGCTACACATAAGGAATCTTCAGTGGTACCTCAAGAAGGTATTGTGCCAGAGCTCTCAGTCTCTAGAGACCAAGATACAGCTGATTCCCTTATCTCAAAGATTTTTTTTGATGGGTACAGGCTTATACTCAAAATCAGAGCCTTCCCTTCAGTTTCACTGAACGGGTCCAAACCCTCACCACTAATGCTTCAGAAACAGCCGGGGGGCTCACTTTCAAAACCTCCAATCCCAAGAGAAGTGGAAGGTTCAGTTCAAGGACAGACGCATCAATTGGAAACAAAGTATGGCAGTGCAAAAAGGCCTGATGGCCTTCAAAGAAAAATGGGAGCTAGGGGTACTGTTAGTAAAAACAGAATACC
Organism: Protopterus annectens; assembly: GCF_019279795.1. Classification (NCBI taxonomy): domain Eukaryota; kingdom Metazoa; phylum Chordata; order Ceratodontiformes; family Protopteridae; genus Protopterus; species Protopterus annectens. The sequence continues at coordinate 888,096 of NC_056733.1, read as the reverse complement.
ACAGTCATGTGATACATAAATGGGCAGGGAGGCAATCACTCTCATCTCCTGTGTGACCTAGTGGTGCCAGTCTTGGAAACTGCACACACTCTGGGGTTGCACCTCATGACGCAATACCTTCCAGGGGCTTAAAATGCTCTAACAGATCACCCCAGCTGAAATTTGATGCACCCCCCCGAATGGCATCTGCATAGGGAAATTTCTCTCAGCATGACTCCGAGATGGAGAGTCCCACAGGTAGTCCTCTTTGCCAACAAGGAAACTATTCACCTGAAAACATTCTGTGTCAGGATCAAATAGACATTTGCCTGGAAAACAGATGCTTTCTCCTTCCCTTGGACTCACCTCTTCATTAATGCATTCCCCCCTTACTCCTTTTCCTCAAGTGGTCCTAAAGATAAGGGAAGAGATCCCAAGGGCAATAGTAATATAGCACCAGACTGGCTCAGACAACACTGGTATCCAAAAAGGTCCCAAGGGCAATAGTGATAGCACCAGACTGGCTCAGACAACACTGCTATCCTTTCCTTCTTGAGCTCACCAGTCTGTGCCCGTGGCTGTTACCTCAGAGACTAGATCTACTCACTGAAAACAAGAGAAGGATTGTGCACCCCAACCTTTAGACACTCAACCTTTCAGCTTGGAAAATTCCACAGCACCCAACTGCAGCATTACCGTAAGTAAGCAAGTGCAGGACATCCTTAACGAATCCAGAAGGCTTAACACTAGGAAATCATACTCAGCCAAACTGAAAAGATTCTCTATTTCATGCCAGAAACAGCACCTCGATTCCAGTTAAGCACACATTGCTACAATCTTAGAATACCTGGCTAGTCTGGTAGATAAAGGCCTTTCTTGTTCCTGCTTTAAAATTCATGCATCTGCCATTTTAGCCCACATTCCTACCTCTCCTCCAGTCTTTTCCCATCCCCTATTAAGACAATTTCTTTGGGGAGTCATTCACATTAGACCTCCCAGGAGGAAACTTACTCATCCATGGGACCTCAACTTTGTTGTAGAAGAGCTGAGTTTGCCTCTTTTCGAACCTGTAGCATCTGCTCCTCTCAAGTTTCATACTTGGAAAACAGCTCTGCTGCTTGCTATCACCTCAGCCAGGAGGGTCACTGAGTTGCAGGCCCTCATGGCAGTTGGAACCATTTGTTATCTTCCAGCAAGACAGGGTTTCCTTCAGAACTAATCCCTCTTTTCATGCTCAGGGTGGTCACTAATACTTCTCTAAGTCAAGCCATTCATCTGCCTACATTCTTTCCCAACCCTCGGAACAAAGGGAAAATAATACTTTATTCTTTGGATGTGCACTGGCAGCTCTGCTTTTATCTGAAAAGGACAAAAGCCTTGAGAAAATCTGACTAGCTTTTTATCACCTTAGCCCCTGGCTGTGAGAGGAAGCCAGCTTCTAAACAGACTGTCTCTAAATGGATCTCCCACTGTATCTCTTTCTGTTACAGCCATTATGGCAAAAAAACCCTGAAATGATGAGGTCACTCCATATGGGCCACAGCTACCTCTGCTGCCTTTCTAAAGGGAGTCCCTGCTAAGGACATTTTGGAAGCAGCCACCTAGTCATCTCTGCATACCTTCACAAAACACTACCACTCTGCAGCCTTTTCTAAGTCTAGAGCAGAATTTGCCACTGCTGTCCCGCAGGGCATCCTTTCCTCTCCTTAATCTCCTTCCACCCTCAGTTCAGCTTTGGGAATCTTCCCACAAGTCAGGACTGCAACAGTGAAATATGAAGAACATAATACATTTGTGTACACTTAACACAAATGTAGATGTTTGAATGTATTGTGTACACTTAACATAAATGTAGATGTTTGAGTGTATTCACTGTTGCAGTCTTCACTCTCTCTCCCTCCTGCCTCCTTAGCCTACTACATCCCTACTAATAATCAACTTATCCAGCCAAGGGACCCCCCTTGACTCCCCTGCTGTGAGGGTCCTCTTCCTTAGTTCCCTCCTGTCCACTTAGGGCTCCTCCTGGGAAAGGAAAAGAAAATACTGAAGTCATGTTGCAGACTGGCTCCCTTTATACCTGAGCATACTGGTGCCGCTCAGGGCATCTGCCACCTTGGGAGGTGGAAAGATATTTCTTTGGTAGTCGGGCCAGCCAAGGGCTTTCACGGTAGGAAATCCCACAGGTCAGGGCTGCAACAGTGAACATACTCGAACATTTAAATTTATGGTAAGAGTACACAACTGTACTTTCCTGTAGTTCCTTGTCTCGAGCTCCAGTGGTGGATTTAATAAATTTCTCTCAGTATGGGACTGTTCTTTCACGCTCCAGTTCCTGTCCAAGAACTGTTCACAGATGCCTCAGACCTGTGGTGGGGCACTTCTTATGGCCCTCTGAAGGTTCAGGGTCTCTGGCCTCTTCATCAGAGAGCAGACCATATCCATGTAAAAGAGATGAGGGCTCTGATTCTGGCTCTACAGGCCTTTCCTTCACTTTTTCTCTCTGGCATCGTGAAAATCTTCATGGATAATACCACCATAATGTGGTATACCAACAAGTGGGGGGGGGGAGTCTTATCTTCTTTGCAGACTGGCATTTCAAACTTGGGGTCTGGTTTTCTATTATCAGGTGACTTTTCAAGCAGTTTACATTCCTACAGAGCACAGTCTTGTGGCAGAGACACTGAGCAGATCCAGAACACAGGCCCATGAATGGATGCTTCACATGGATGGGTTCCTGGACATTTTCCATCAGTGGGATATTTCTCAGATAGATCTTTTTGCCTTCCCTCTGAATAGACAACTTCCTCTATTCAGTTCGAGAGTACAAAGTCCTCTGACTTGCAGCGTGGACACCCTGTCTTTTCCTTGGAAGGGGATGTTTCTATGTGTCTTTCCTCTTCTGCTTCCAAGAGTTGTGCACAAGGTAAAGCAAGACTCTCCGGAGGTCTTGCTGGTAACTCCCTTTTGGCCCACACAGCACTGGCTCCCCTTTTTTTTTTTTTTTTATCTGGCCAGTGGCATTCACCACGTTACCTCACTGGGTGGACCTTCTCTCATAGGTTCATACTAGGCTATCTGCCCAAGGGCATTTATAAGCCTAGCCCATAGTTATGTGGCTTTCGCCACCCCTTTAGTTTGAATAAAACTATGCCTATTATTTTGCTGTGCCTCTGTCAAGCAGTGACACTGAAGTAATCCCTGGGGTATATCTATATCATAAGGAAAGGAATCTCTTATCCACCCTCACCTGTCCACTTTTCAAATTACACTGTGGGTGATAGGGTTTTGATCCCTTTTTAGGCACCTCTTTTCTGAGCACATGCTTCGGGTTCTGCAGAAGGCCAGGAAACCCAGTACTAGAAATTCATATACGTCTAAATGGAAAAGGTTTTCTGTTTGCTGCCTCTCTCGCCATCAGGATCCCTTCATAGTAGAGGTTCCTCTGGCTTTCTTAATTTGTGTGATCTACTCCATGCTGGTTTAGCATATTTTTCAGTCTAAGCTCACCTGTCAGCTGTCTCTGTTGATCTGCCCTTGAATCCTCCTTGGCCTCTCATTTGGAGGCCAAGCAATTTCTTAAAGGCATCCTTCATATCAGGCCCCCAATAAAGCCTGTTCCTCCTCTTTGGGATCTCATTTCTGCTCTTGAAAAATTGATTCTGGCTCCTTTTGAACCTGCTACTTCAGCTTCTTTACAGTTTTCTACTTGGAAGACTCCTGCTGTTAGCTCTCACTTTGGCCAAGAGAGTGTCTGAGCTTCAAGCTCATGTGGTCATTCTTTCTTTTTTGAGTTTTTCACAGAGACAGCGTGTCTTGTAGTACTAATCCTTTCATGCCCAGTGTGGTTAATGAGTTGTCAATCAGTCTGTTCAACTTCCTTCCTTTTTTCCTTCTCCACAATCTGTCAATGAGAAGGTTCTCCACACCTTAGATTTGCATAGGTAACTCTGGTATTATTTGGATAAAACAAAGGTTATTCACAAATCTGAACAACTTTTTGTTTCTTTTCTTCCCAGGACTTTGGGTTTAGCTGTTTCCATGCAAACCATCTCGTTCTGGATCTCTAAGGCCATTTCCTTTTGTTGTTCCTCTCTTGGCAAATGTCTTTCTTTGCCTCTAAAGGCACATTCTACTAGGATGGTTGCTGCTTTTGGTGCTTTTTTTTAAGGGTTTGGACACCATTTCCATCCTTGAAGCTGCTACTTGGGCCTCTGTTCATGCTTTCACTACGCATTACAGATTGGATGTTGCCAGGGCAGATTTCCTCCCAGTCTTCTTAGCTCTTGTACTGTCCCTTCAGTGACGAATAGTGCAGCAGTGATATGGAAGAACTTAGTCCAGCTATGTAACATCTTACCATAGCAGTAGATATCCTTTTCACTGTTGCATTATTCAGTCCTTCCCTCTCTCCTTCCCCCTTCTGTTGTCTCTTGCCCCAGTCTGGCCGAGGGGCTTTCATTTCCTTTCCCTTCTGAACTTTTTTTTCTGGACGTACATGTTCCTTGTTGCCCTTAGGGTCTTTTGTCTTTCCTGGGGCAATTCATTTAGAGTATTTGTGTCCATACGTCACCTTTATGCCCTACTCCCCATGCAGGGAGCATACGTGTGACAAAGGCTTTGGTATACTGGCTAGACACGGAACTATTCCTTGGCAGGAGATCCCGTTGGTGAAGAATATGGCAACACTGAAGAGAGGGACATTTACTGTTATGGTAAGATTTTACACAACTGTATTTTCTTGATGATCACAGTGTGATTTATTCTTCCTTTTTTATCAAGAAGGCGGTATGGTTTTCTCTGTGGATCTCCAAGATACACATCTTCATTTGAAAATTGCCAAAGAGATTAGCAGGTGTCTTCCCTTCTAAGTGAGAGCCACTCATAATCAAGTTTGGGCTTTCTTTGGAGTTTCTTGTACCCCCATGGTGTTCAGAAAGTGTATGGTTGCAGCTGAAGCTTTTCAAAGTCCTTCTATACCTGGATGACTCTTTCGGTCACTCTGAACTTTGAGAAATTAAAAACAGCTCAGGATATCTTCTTCAGCATTTCCAGATCTTGGTGATGTCAGTGTTTTGAATTCTCAGATGGTCACTGCAGGCCATAAAGTTCTCTGTATGTTTGTTGGATGCCCCTTTTTTGCTAAGTCAGTTTTCTTTTAGTAAGGGTTCCTGCTGTGTTGCATGAGCTGATCAGAATTTGTCTGTAGTGACAACCATATACGTTGGTGTGATGAGTCTCATGGCAGCCATCGTATTTCTTTATTTCCTTCATGAGGTATCACATGGGAATCCTCCAGTGGACATTGAGGGAATCGATGGAACCAGTTCTTGTATTTGATTTTAGACCATGCCAGAGTTTCTCAGATGCGTGCTGGAGACAGTTGGAATAGTGGATTCTGAGCTTCTCTTTCCCTAGACGTCTTCCTCCAGATTCCCAACCACTTAGTAATTGTCACCTTGAATGCATCATCCTTGCAGTGGGGGACATTATCTAGGGAGGACAGTAAAAGGTGTTTGGTCACACACTGTCGATTGGCCTATATATCAACATTCTAGAGATGAAGGCATTTGCTGTACTCTGCGGACATTCCAGTCGGATTCCTTTCAGTATGACAATGACAGTAGTATGATACATCAACAAGCAGAGGAAAAAACTCATTCTTTCTTCCTTTGTTGAGAGGTAGTGAAGTTATGGGAATAGGACGTGTCTTCAGATCATTTTCCTGTAGATGCTCACATTCCTGGGTAAGCCAGCAGCCTTGCAGACAGGCTCAGCAGATGTTTGCTGATATTATCTGAGTGGTCCATACAGTGGATGGTGGCGAAATTTCTTTTATGCTAAAAGTGGAAGCCTGTCTGTATCCCTTTTTGTTTTTATGACCAGTGCACAGCAATATATTTCCTCGATGCCAGGAGCGGCCAGCAGGTATTTTTGTATGCCTTATCTCCATTTCCCTTCATTCCCAGATTTATACAGAAAGTAAAGCTGAACAGAGCGAAATTCATGGTAAATATCCCTGTTTCACAGTGGTAAGTTTATTTCACCCTACTTTGGCCTGACATTCTAGAGAAGCTTGTCAGACCCGAGGCCCTTTAGGACCCTACTTGACTCCGCCATCAGACCAGCCTTACTTGAATCTGCATGCCTTCAAGGTAATGTATTGGTTTCTCCCATTTTGATGATGACTAGGGATGCAGCTTGCCCTAGCAAGAGTTGTCAGGAGCTTTGTTATACCCCAGAAGCCTAATAACAGGAAAACGTTTAAACACAAGTGGGCACATTTTTAAGTTTTAGTCCTTGTAGAAAGGGTTGCAGCCCTTTCTGCTGCAGTTTCGGCAGTCCTGGATTATCTTGTGCAAGTTTTCATCTCTGGGTTAAATTGTGCTTCCATTAAGGTATGCATGAAGACTACTACTAATTTCTGTGGCTTTTCTAATGGTTTGTAAGGCATTCCTTAGGGGGGGTGCCTTTATCATCGGGCCACCAGTTACGGAATCTTTATTTTCTTCTAGAGATGCTTCTTATTCCACCTTTTGAGCCAGCTTCTAAAGCAGAGTTGAAATTTCTGACATGAAAAAGCATTTTCTTGATTGCTGTTACTTTGGCAAGATGAATTTTGGAGCTTCTGGTTTGTGCATTGATCCACCATACCTGGTCTTCCACATAGACAGGATAGTTGTGTGAAGTAATCCTCCATCCGTGCCGATGAGGCTGTTAACTGAGGCTGTTAAAATCCATCCATTCATCTCCAGTATTTCCCATCTGTGCTGATAAGAGAAAGTGTTTACTGCACTGTGCTGATGTGTGTAGCAACTACAGATCTAAAGACTAGACTTCAGGAATTATTTGCAGTTTTTTGTTGTGCTGCCAACAAATTGGGCATGAAGGTTTCCAAGTCCACTTTTGTCTAGGAGGTTGGCTGATTGCATCAAATTTGTCTATGTTAAGTATAAACGGCTCACTCTGACAATTGCCACTAACTTGGAAGCCTTCTTTAAGAACACCTTCATTGGTGATAGATGAGCAGGTACAGCTTGGGTTTTTCCTACCAAGAATTATAGGCTGGATATGGTGACAAGATCTGTATCCACTTGTGGAGCCATCTTTGTTTGGGGCATCCTTTCATGAAGTCACCCAGCTAGGCCTGCTGTCAACTGTCTTATTGTTAGAGAAGAAAGATGAATCAAACTGTGTTATATTAAAAAGCTGTAAACTTAGCATAATGATAGATCTGCATGGTCGTGGTCATCCTCCTCAACAGCCCAACCCATCTACCCCTGGCATGACAGAGGGAGGTCCCTCTTGCACATTATTTATTCATGTGGTGGGACTGTGGCATGTGCCCTGCTTTGAGCAGTCTGCTCCAGTTCTAGAGGAAAATGGAGGCACATAGGAGTTATAGGTTAAGAAGAGGAGGTGAAGCTTGAGAATGTTTTATTGGCTCTAAGTGACTGAAAGCCTCAGTTTGAGCTGTACTGTTTGTGAATTATGAACCAAGACCCTGCAGAGTAATTATTATGGTAAATGCATAGCTTTCGAATATTCTTGATCATATGTTAATGTTTTTGTTGTGGTAGTTCAGATTTTATGCATTTTATGTGTTCTGTTTTTCCTTTTTGCCCCAAAGGCTTCATTAGCTGGATGCACACAAACCTGTTTTGGTAGCTTTTCTGTGTATTGCATTTCACAAAAAAAAAAAGAAAAGACAAAGGTACATGGTGTGTTTTCTGTTATAGATGGGTTTCCATCTAGTGACCATGACATATATTTGCAGCAGTTTGTCTATGGGAGCCTCAGTTGCATCTGGCTGAAGACTTCTCTGCCTCCAGCTTTATTCTGGTGCACATGTACATATACAGTAGTGATACATATGCATACTTTTATGGTGACTACTTCACATACCTGTACTTTATTCTGTTATTTAACACATTTTATTTTACATTGTGTGTATTTCAATCATGTAGGCATCTGTATATTCTCCTTTGCCTGCTATGAGTGTTAATCACAGTCATCTTCAGGCATGGTCTGTAAAGTCCTTTTTCTACTTTGTAGAGCAGAGCACCTTGTGCAAGTTTGTCCCATTTTTTTATCGTTTTGTATGTATCAGCATTATATTAGTGAAGCTCAGTCATGTGCTATGTTTGAAACTTAGCACACAATGTACGCTGTAGTCTTTATGAATTCCTTTGATATAACAGTATTACCATCAGTATAATCCACTTAAACAGTGTGCACTGAGTTAGCGATGTTTGAAACCCTCAAGTATCACAGGTGCAGACTGTAAACCTTCTTACATATCTCTGTTGTATGTCTGAAACTCTCTTATGTATAATTAATGTATATCTAAAACTCTCTTATATTTCTCTAGTGTAACTTGTACAGAAATTAAGATCAGTCACCCACTGAAAGAAAATTTGAAAAACTCTCTCTCTTTTTTTATAGGAGTGTCTACTTGTATGGACTATGTGGCTGGACTGGTGTGACCAGAATAAAAACCCGGAAGAGATGGAATTGGTGTATAAGGTAGGGTCACTAGTTGGCAGGGTATCACTTAGTGGTATAATTTAACTGTCTTTTTGTATTTAGGTTCATAGGTAGGTACTAGGCTATCTGCCCGAAGGCATTTATAAGCCTAGCCGGACTGTTGGCTTTCGCCACCCCCTTAGATTAGTTCCCTGTGCCTCTGTCCAGCAGAGCCGTTGAAGTAATCCCCGGGGTAAACTTTGTTTCCCATCCACTCGTCAAGGTTTCTTTTTGAAGAGGGTTAGCAAGGAGCTCTGCCTAATGTAGATTGGAATCTTCTTCCAGAGCATAAGAAATCTGGGAATCTATCCCTCCAGCACATCCTATTTATTGTTGTGGTGAGGTTTAGATCCCTGGAGCTTGTGGCTCGAGGGGATATGGTTTTCTTTAGGTGGGGCATGTCTATCAATTTTGGGTTGGACACGGCCTTGTATGTCAGGCAGAGATCACATCCGAGTAGGTGGTTTGCAACCGAGTACAGCTGGAGTTTCTTCAGTCGAGCTGCATAGGGGATCTGCTTGAGGCCAGTGATCCTCTTGGTGAGGTACTTCTGTGGTCTTTCCAGTTGTTGCAGGTGTCTTGTAAGGTACATCCCAAATGGGGCATTGTACTCTATGATGAGTCTGATGAGTGATGCATAGAGGTGCCCAATGACCTCTTTTGATCTGGATGCAAACCCTTTTGCGATTAGGTGGGCCACATAGAAGGATTTTCTAACCACTATGGCAATGTGATTATCAAAGGAGAGGTTACTATCTACTTGGGTCCCCAGATCCCTTATTACGTCTTCCGTATTTTGGGGGCTGCCACCTATGTGGTAGTTTGTGGATACTTTTTTTCCAAAGGGGATGACTATGCACTTTTTGGCATTTAGCTTGAGGCCATGGTTTTGACACCAGGTGTCTGTCTCAGTGAGTCCCTTTTGGAGGATGTCTGTGTCAGCTGGAGAGTCAATTATAGCCTCTAGTTTGCAGTCGTCTGCGAACTTGGTCAGCCATAGTCCTCCTGTGCTTGCCTGTACCTCTGAGAAGTATATGCCGAACAGGAGGGGTCCTAGGACTGAGCCTTGGGGAACGCCACTTGTAACTGGTTTAGAGTCAGACCTAGCTCCTGCAACTCTTACCATGTGGGTTCTGTCAGTGAGCCAGTTGGCAACCCATCTCGTGACGTAAGGGTTTATGTTCAGGCTGGTGAGCTTGTCTATAATACCTGAATGGGGAATGGTGTTGAAGGCCTTTGTGAGGTCTAGGTAAGCTGTGTGGACCACCTTTCCCTCGTCTATAGCCTTGGTAACTCTCAAAGAAGTCCGCCAGATTTAGGAGGCATGATCTGCCCTTAACAAAGCCGACCTGGGTAGGGTCCAGTGTTTGGAGATTTCCAATGTCTCTGTTAATGAGATCCATGATGATGCTTTGCAGACCAAGCTAGTCAGGCTTATAGGGCGATAGTTCCTGGAGTCCATTGTGGCTCCACCTTTATGGAGTGGAATAACCGTTGCTGTGCACCACTCTGTGGGCACGTAGCCTGTGGAGAGGCTGAGTTTAAGCAGTGTGTTTAGGTGAGAGGTTAGTTCATCTTTGAGCTTGTGTAGGATGCAGCCTGGGGCACTGTCCGGTCGCATTGGTGCTGTGTTTTTGGCTTTGGAGAGGGCTGTTTTAACCTGAGTGTTTGTGATTTCAGGGGCTCTACATTCTTCTGGTATAGTTATGGTCCCTTTTGAGGGTGAGGGGGGGTGAAGTTTGCACTGAACCTGTCTGCCAGGATGTTGGCTATATCAGTCGGTTCAGTGTATTTTGTGCCATTCTGCACTAACTCCGAGCAGATCTGAGAATTGCCACTTAGATTCTTGACATAGCTAAAGAATGCCTTGTGGTTATCTTTGGTGTCCATGGCAATTTTTCTTTCGAAGCTAGCCTTGGATGATTTTATGAGGGAACGTTTCTTGTTGATACTGATCAGGGATGTCTTCCCTTCTTGGGATTTTACTCTTTTCTGTACTAGTTGCCTCCTTCTATTGTATAGCTTGTTTATGGCAGGGGTCCACCAGACTGGTTTCCTTTTCTTGGAGGAGTGAGTCTTGGTTTTGTTTGGGATAGCACGAGCCATGCATTTTTGTAGGTGCCCGTAGAGTGCATTAACAAAGGATTTTGCAGCTTGGACAGCGTTATCCTTTAGCATGGAGGCTTTGAAACTTCCCACCTCGGTCTTAAGTAACGTGAAGTTTGCTTTTGAAAAGTTTATCACAGTTGTTTCTTTGACCGGGGGTGATGGCGGAATGTGGATATCCAGAGTGATTAGTTTTTGGTCAGATCTAACCAGTGAGCGGTTGACCTCCGGTGTGGAACACTGGTCACCCATGTTGGTGATGACCAGGTCCAATATGTTGTCACCTCTGGTGGGGGTGTTGACCAGTTGATCCAGGGTGTTTGAGTTTATAAATTCTAAGAAATGTTGGGCAAGGGAGTTTGTACTTGAGTAGTTCTCACAGTTAATGTCTGCGTAATTGAAATCACCCAATATCAGGGTGTTTGCTAGGACCTTTATGTTTCCCAGTGTTTCCAGGAATGCAGAGTGGGGGTCCTGGGACATGGTGGGTGATCTGTAGCAAGCGCTATGATTCGAATAGCAGTTTTGCCCATTGTTAGTTGCACGTGGATGATCTCTGAAGCATCGTGCTGTGCCACTAACCTGGAGGTGTGGGTATCCTTGATGAATATGGATACTCCCCCACCTTTTGTATTTCGGCCCAGGTTTTGTGGCTGAAATGTATGGTATGAGTTGTAGCCTGGTAGTGCTGGGATGCTCTCTGGAGCCTTAAACCAGGTTTCTGTTACTGCACATATATCGATTTTCTCCATACTGAGGAGTGCCTTGAGTGCGTGCATTTTGAGGTTTAGACTTCTGGCATTGAGTAGCATTACCCTCAGTTTTTTGTTACTTGTGCTATTTACGGCCGTGGGTTTGTCTTTTCAGCCTTGCCTAAAAAAGGCACTATGGGGGTGGCAAGAGCCTTGGCCAGTATTCGAAAGCCTAAGATTGACAGGTGCAAGGCATCTCTAGCGAAGCAGCGTGGCTTGTCGAGCATGTCATCCCAGGCTGACAGACACTGGATCCCCTTTGAATGACACCAGAAGCTTAGCCAGTTGTTGAAATTGATCATTTTTTCTCTGTACTGTGGTATCATTCTTGGTGAGCGCAGGATGCTACTCAGGGTCAGAGTCATACTAGCTTGGGCTACCTGATCAGAGAGCTCCTCCATGTCTCTTTTCATGTAGGCCAAGGAGGTACGGCTCAGGTCTTTCACACCAACATGGACAATGACAGAGTCATATTTGTACTTGTTCTGGAGTGACCTGAGGGCTTGTGTTATGTGGCGGATCCTGGCACCCAACAGGTAGCTAGCAGTAACCTTCTCATTGTTCAGCCTAGTGAGTGGGACGTCAGTGTGCCTGACTATAGAGTCACCTATTACTAGTGTGTTGGGTATGTTATTTTGCCTTAAAGGCTGTGATTGTGTGGCACACTGCTTTTGTGAACTATGTGTTTCATGGTTTGTGTTGGAGCATGGAGGTTGCTTGGATGTCTGCTTTGGAGTCTCTGTTGCTTTTGCAGATTTTTATTTAGAGCCTCTGAGTATGTTTTCGTGTGTTTATGTGTGTTTTTTGCCAGTGCTGGTTTTATAGGTCTATGTGAGACTGGTGGTGTGATGCAAGTAATTCCCTTCTCCTCTTGACTGCCTGGTCCAGTCTTGGGTTGAGAGAGCTTAGCCTCCAGCTTAACATCCAGATTTGTCTCATAGTATGTTACAGAGCTGGGAAAAATTAGGAATGTGTCATTAAAAATGCACAAGATCAGATTATCTGATCAAATCCTTGGTAACCTTCACTTAAGATTGCACTGGGGGAGACAAAGGGCCATCAGGGAAGTGCAGGTGAGATTTTTCTCCCCTCATAGGTAGAGAGTTTGGTGGACCCTCTTTACAGGAAGCTTGATGGTAGAGGGCTTATGTATTATACCCCTGCCTTCTGTTTCAGAAGGAGATGTAGCAAACATATTTAATGGGCGAATACTGAAGTGTGTGTATTGATTCCTTGATGCCATTGCACACCTCCACAGTTAATGAGAAAAAGGTGTTCAGGTCAGTAGCATGATATGTGCAGTTCATCTGCCAGTAGTCTAAGATCAGGAAGTGCTTGACAGTAGCTATGGTACATCAGAAAATAAAGGATGTTCTTCATCTCACATTGCTGCAGTCCTTACACTTGGGTAGTCCGCTGTCCTCGGTCGGCCCATGTCGGTCAAGGCGCATTTGACTGACATCAGGACGTCAGGGTACAAATGCGCATGACCGACGTCATATCCCCAGTCTTTTTTGCCGCATGGTCCGATGCAGAAGCAGCGTTGCAAGTGCCGGTTGGCGTTCTGAAATTTTTCGAATTCGGAGTTTCAGACCGAGTCAAAGTTGGCTAAGTACCCCGTTGGGGAATATTTTAGTTTTTTCTTGCCTCAGTGGTTTACCGGATGTCAGAAAAAGTGAATAACTGTATTTCTTGTGGGAAACAGATACCGCATAGAGATTATCATACTTTGTGTATTCCTTGTTTAGGGCCTGAGCACGACGTTGTTGGGTGTCGCTCTTGTGCTAGATTCAATAAGCGCACTATAAAGAGAAGGTTAGATTGTGCCAGGTTAGTCTTCGGGAAGCGGTGTAATTATAAAATGCCGTCGGATGCTCCGACGCCCGCTTCTTCGAAGAAGCTCAAGGACAAAGCTACTAAGCCTAGGCTAGAAGAACCGTCTGTCCCAGACGCCGGTTCTTTAGAGGTGTCGGTGGAGCCGGTGGTTCCGCCGGAGGTTTCTTTGGAGTCCCAGGGAGAGACTTTGTTATTGCAGGATGTGGCCTCTCAGGAGGCAGGTCAGGCCGAAGGGGCTTCTCAGGTTACTGTACTCCCCTCCCTTCCTAGGGTGGTTAGGCCCTCTCCTTCTGTTTCCAAGGCTTCTCCCAGGGGCAGGCCAGGTTTAGCTTCAGTTGGTGTCACCCCTAGTTCTTCAGGAACTGTGCCCAAGAAGCATATGCTTAAAATGGCAGAAGATTTGATTACTTTGATTAGAGGTTCTTTGCCCCCTCCTGATAAGAGACCAAGGGTGGAACCTGAGCTAGGGAGTTTTGAGCAGGCTTCGGATGTTTCAGAGTCTTCGGCTGAAGACTTGCAGGAGTATTCTCCTTATTCTGATTCTGATGTGGATGATTCTACTCCTTCTGCTTCTCCTCCTGAGGATTTTTCTTTTCAGAGACTCTTCATTCCATGAGGGAGCATTTTAAGTGGGAAGGTCAGGACTTCTCTGATTCCAGGAAAAGGCTTAGGAATTTTTGTTTTACCCCAGCATAGGCCTTTGGCTATTCCTCCTGTTCTGGATGTGGTGGAAGATGTTTTGCAGAGGCTTCTCTTAATCCTGATTCTTTGCCTCCTGCTCCTGTTAAACCGGATAGGTATTACAGGGTGCCTGAAGCTCATAAGTATCTTTTAAGAGTCCTAGGGCAGACCCAGAAACTGTTAGTCAGGGGCCTAAAGGTGTTAAGGCTTCTGTTGTCAAAAATCCGGTTCCTCCAGATAAAGAGGCCAGGGCTTTGGATAGATGGGGAAAGAAAGTTTATACTTCTTCCACCCTAGCTATGAGGGCTTTGAATTGCCAGTTTCACATGTTGAAATACCAAAACTATCTCCTTTCACAATTGAAGTCTAAGGTAGATGCTCTGGCGGAAGGTATTGAGTGTAAAGAGTTACAAGATTTAGTACATGTTTCTGAACAGGTGGGTAAGCATTCTTTGCAATGTGGTTTTGATGCTGTACAGGCCTCTTCTAGGGTGGCTGCCACTGGGTCAGTTCTTCGCAGGCACGCCTGGCTGAGGGATCAGAATTTATCTGACCATGTTAAGACAAGGATTTTAGATGCTCCTTTACAATCTGATGTGTTGTTTGGTTCTCCTGTTGAGGCAGTCTTAAAGAAAATGGAAGACAAGGCTAAGTCTATGCAGACTGTTAAAGATTTTTTGCAGGTTCAGCCTCCGAAGTTTAGTAGAAATTGGCCTACCAAGGGGTGGACGTATCCTTCTTATGATTCCCAGTCTAGGGGTAGGTCTAGACGTGGTAGGGGCAGAGCTCAGGGCTCTTTCAGGCCTAGAACAGGGAGCTCACCTGCACAGTCTTCGAGTGAGGGCAGGGGTCAGTCCTTTCATAAACAGACCCAATGACCTACCTTTTCAGCTGCCAGAGCCTTCTCGTCTGGCAGCACCTTTGGGAGGAAGGTTGGCTCTTTTCAAGGAAAATTGGAGTTTGATTACCCAAGACAGATGGGTATTGGATATCATACACCACGGTTACAGGTTTTATTTCCATACCTTGCCTCCTTTCAAAGGCATGCCAGACGTTCCTCCTCAACAAAGAATAGAGGCTCACAAACAAATTTCTCTGTTACTTCAAATAGGGGCCATACAGCCGGTCCCTATGCCAGAAGTGGGCCTAGGATTTTATTCTCACCTGTTCCTAGTACCAAAGAAAGGGAACACGTGGAGACCAATTTTGGATTTATCTACCCTCAACACTTATCTGGACATTCCCAAGTTCAAAATGTTGACGTTACAACAGCTTTTACCTCTGCTGGGCAAAGATCATTGGATGGTAACTTTGGATCTCAAGGAGGCTTACCTTCATGTTCCTATCAGACTGAGTTGCAGGAAGTATCTGCGTTTTCGAGCTGGGACTTCTCATTATCAGTTCTCTGCATTGCCCTTTGGCTTATCTACTGCGCCCAGAGTGTTCACGAAAGTTCTGGCTCCAGTGATTGCTTTCCTCAGGCTAAAAGGAATACAGATCTATCCTTATTTGGACGATTGCCTGATTCTGGCTCAAGGAAGGGACGAGCTTCTTCATCATTTGGAATTTGTGATAGCAGTGCTAACTTGCCTGGGGTATTCTGTGAACGAAATAAAGTCCAGTCTAGTACCCTCTCAGGACATGTGCTTTCTGGGTGTAAGACTGAATACAGCATCCCAGATGGCCTTTTTGACCCCGGACAAACAAAAGAATCTTTCCCTTTACTTTCATCAATTGTCTCATCAGTCCAGGCTGACTGCAAGGACAGTCCTTCAAGCCTTGGGGTTCATGGCATCTTGTATTCTGGTGCTTCCCAATGCCAATCTGCATATGAGGAAGTTACAATGGTATCTAAAAAATGTATGGACACAGCACTGCCAGGATCTGGACACTGTCATTCAAATAATACCTTGCATTCAAAAGGAATTGTTATGGTGGGCTCAGGAATGTCACCTAAACAAGGGACTCTCTGTGACCCGGCCAGAGGCGAGTCAGATTCTAACGACAGATGCCTCAGACAAAGCTTGGGGAGCTCATCTGAATGGAAAGTGGATACAAGACAAGTGGCCTGCCAGACTACAACATCTACATATCAACTTGAAGGAGATGTTAGCAGTCCAGTTTGCATTAATAGCTTTCAAGGATTTACTTCTTCCAGGGCAGGTGTTGATTCTAACAGACAACACAACTGTCATGTGGTACATCAACAAGCAAGGGGGAACACATTCTTATCCTCTATGCAGGCAAGCAATGATTTTGTGGGAGACTGCTCTCAGTTTACAGCTAAATCTTCAGGCAAGGTTTCTGCCGGGAGCACAGAACTCCTTAGCAGATGTGTTGAGCAGACGAATTATGGATCCCCACGAGTGGAAATTGGATCCTCACGTATTTCAGAAATTGACAGTGTCATGGGGAACTCCAGACATAGATCTGTTCGCTTCTCCACTAAACCACCAGCTGCCAAAGTTTTGCACGAAAAGGTTTCATCCCACAGCTTGGAAAGTGGATGCTCTTTCTTTCAATTGGAGCAATCTTCATGTGTATGCCTTTCCACCTCTGCCTCTCCTCCCAAAGGTACTACTGAAGGCCAGACAGGACAAGCCAAGGATGATTTTGATAGCTCCAGATTGGCCTTGACAGCATTGGTACCCATTACTGAGAAGCCTGAACGGAGCCTCCATGGCCTTTGCCTTCGATTCCACACCTGTTGTCTCAGGAGGACAGTCATTTGCTCAATGTCAAGCTTCACTCTCTTCACCTAACAGCCTGGCATATTCTGTTTTGAACCATAGTGGGTCTCAACTTCCACAGCAAGTTTTGAATGTTATTTTGGAAGCTAGAAGGCCTAGTACAAGGAAAGTGTACGCAGATAAATGGAAGAGATTTTTATTTTGGAGTGCAGCAAAGGATTTGGATGTTTCTGAGCCTAATTTAAGTGTGGCTCTTCAATATCTTACTGAGTTACTGGACAAAGGTTTGTCCTTCTCTTCTATTAAGGTTCATGCTGCAGCAATTTCGGCTCACTATGATTGTGACCCACCATTGTTTTCTCATCCTTTGTTCAAGCAATTTCTTAGAGGGGCAAAGAATATAAGACCCCCACGTAGAGCTCCTACTCCTGCTTGGGATCTCAATTTTGTGTTGGAGAAACTCACTCTACAACCTTTTGAGCCTGCAGCTTACTACCGAGTTGAAATATTTATCATGGAAGACTGCTTTTTTGTTGGCCATTACCTCTGCAAGAAGGGTTTCTGAGTTGCAGGCCCTTATGGCGGTTGAGCCTTTCTTAATTTTCCATAAGGATAGGGTATCTTTACGTACTAATCCTTCCTTTATGCCTAAAGTGGTTTCTAGTGTGGCTTTAAACCAAACTATTCATTTGCCTACTTTTTATGCAAATCCCCAAAATAAAGGGGAAAAGATTTTGCACACTTTAGATGTACACAGGCAGTTGCGATATTATTTGGACAGAACTAAAGGGTTCAGGCAGTCTCAGCAGTTATTTGTTTCTTTTGCTTTGAGTTCTCAGGGCAAGCCTGTGTCAAAACAAACTATTTGTAAGTGGATTGGGTTTTGCATTGCTTTCTGTTATTCCCATCATGGCAAGGAGATTCCAGCTGGGATTAGGCCTCATTCCACTAGGGCTACTGCCACTTGACAGCTTTTTGAGGGGTGGCAACTAAGGATATTTTGGAGGCAGCTACTTGGAGTTCAGTGCATACTTTCTCTAGGCATTATCACCTACCACTTTATTCTAAATCTAGGGCTGGTTTTGCCACTGCTGTTTTGCAGGGCATTTTGGCAGCTCCTGCTTCCTTATAGTTTGGCCATCCTCCCTTACCTCTGCTTTGGGATTCTACCCAAGTGTAAGGACTGCAGCAATGTGAGATGAAGAACATAGTACAGTTTTGTACCTACCATAAATGTAGATGTTCGAAGATCCACATTGCTGCAGTCCAATTTACCTCCTCCTTCCCTCTGTAGTTAGAGGCGGTTGTGTGGGTTGGGTTGTCAATATGGGGTATATTGTATATATTGTATATATTGTGCATATTTTTAGTGCTAGGATGGTTGGTTGTTTGTTTGCTGTCTTTTGGTTTTGACCTTTCTTTTTAGGGCCTTCTGATATCTGGGGCAAGAAAAGACTGAGGATATGACGTCGGTCATGCGCATTTGTACCCTGACGTCCTGATGTCAGTCAAATGCGCCTTGACCGACGTCAGCCTTATACTTTGATATTCGGGCCGACCGAGGACAGCGGACTACCCAAGTGTAAGGACTGCAGCAATGTGGATCTTCGAACAGCTACATTTATGGTAGGTACAAAACTGTACTTTGTGGGTGTGTAACATCTCACAAAAAAATTAAAAGGTAAATAAACTTTTCAGTTATTGTGAAATGCAATTGTAAAAATTTTAGAATGTTGTGACAGAAGGTAGAGCGCATGATGTTCTTCATGTTTCACTGTTGCAGTCATCAAATTTGGGTTATCCTGCCAGTGGTAACCCTCAGTCTGTCCGAATACCAGAGGCTTAGTATTTCTCCATCGGTTGCTGTAACTCCATAACTGACATCAGGTCGTCAGTGGTATAAAATCAGGCAGCTGACGCCATTACATCAGTCTTTCTTGCCAACGAGCCCGAAGCAGAAGCAGTTCGCACAAGTGCTGGTCGGCCGTTACCTGAGTTTTCGTTTCCGAATTGAAGTTGAAGTCTTCTAAAGCTAAGCACCCCAATGGGGATCCTTTTTTCTCGCTCTAACTGATGCCAGAAAAAGTTAACAATTGTCTCGCCTGTGGAAAGCAAACAGCACACCGGGGCTTCCATTCTTACTACGTCACCTGTTTAGGCTCAGACCACGACGTCCCTTGCTGTCGCTTTTGTGCTTTGTTCAATGCCAGAACTTTACGTCGGGCCCTTATTGTAGCTAGATATTTTTGCTCTCAGTCCTCGAATTGCAATATGGCTTCAGTAAGCCATACATCTACGATCTTCCGAAAAAACATTAGGATAAAGACAGAGACAGACCGCACAGGTCCAAAATTGCCGACGACGCTTCCGCTAAGCTAGTCGCCAGTTCTCCGGTCCTCAATGAGGCACTTTCTCAGCCCCTGATGCCCGCCTCTGTGGATTTTCAGGCTGCTATAGAGACCCTTTTGGAGTCCGGTATGCCGTGAGACTCTTCTTTGACTAAGGATCCTGTGGATGTCTCTACTTTGGATGGGTCCGGAACCGCTGAGCAGGCACCGGCTTCCAAGGAAGTACTTCGCACTTACGATACACGACACAGACCAACGACTTCTTTCGCATCTTCAGTTCTTTCAAAAACTAATGAGTTTCTAAGTCCCAGGGTATGAACTACGCCCAAAAAAACGACGACCCAAGCTCAGGCACCAGCTTCCTTGCCTCAATCTCAAATGCTTAAAATGGTGGACAACCTTATTATGCTTATTAGGGGAAGCCAGGCTACCCCTTCCAAAAGAAAAAGAGACTTGTCTCCAGTAGTTTTATCTGAACAGGAGTCCGATGTGATACTTCCGAATATGAAGGCATACAACCCCTCTCTGCTTATGAGGATTCTGATGCAGAGGAATCCAGTCCTTCTGCCTCTCCACCCAAGGATTTTTCATTTGGGGAACCCGTCATACTTTAAGGGAGCATTTCCAATGGGAATGTCAGGACTATCCTCAATCAAAAAAGAGACTCAGGGAATTTTTAGATTTATCACAACACAGACCTTTGGCCATTCCTCCTGTCCTGGATGTTGTGGATGGTTTTTTATAGAATCCGGTTTGACTCCTGAAACCCTTCCTCCTGCTCCCGGGAAACCTGACAGGTACTACCGAGTCCCTGAGTCTCACAAATTCCTTTTCAAAAATCCTACTGCTGACCCAGAGGTCTTTTTTCAAGGACCTAAAGGAATTAAAGCAACCTCAGCTAAGAATCCCACCCCCTCAGACAGGCATTCCCGAGCTTTAGACAGATGGGGTAAAAAAGTGTACACCTCTGCTACTCTTGCTATTAGAGCATTAAATTGCCAGTTCCACATGCTGAAATATCAGCAGCATACCATGGAACTCCTCAAACAAAAAATGTCTTCCTTTCCTGCTTGTGCAGAAAATAAAGAATTACAAGAGCTAATGCATTCTGCAAGTCAAGTTACTAAGCTCACCTTGCAATGTGGCTTTGACGCCCTAGAAGCATCTTGCAGGGCAGCAGTCACTGGCTCTGTCCTTAGAAGGCATGCTTGGCTTAAGGAACAAACCTTGCCAGACCATGTCAAATCCAAACTATTGGACACACCATTGAACAAAGACGATTTATTTGGCACCAAGGCAGAAGAGGTCTTGAAAGAGATGGAAGAAAAAGCTTAATCTATCCAGACAGTTAGACTTTTTACAGGTCCAGCCTCCGAGGTTCAGTAAGCATTGCCCCTCCAAGCACTGGTCCTTTTCTGCCCCCTCCAGGCCAGCTCAGCCCAGACCCAGGGAAAGCAGACCCCACCCCCCCGAGACAGCAGGGAATACAGAGATCTAAGCAATGGAGATGTCCTTCAAGGATGCATCTGCAGTCATAACATATGGGTTGTCCTGCCTCAGGCAGCCCTTCGGTCGGCCGGATTCCAAAGTCTGGGTCTGGCCTCGGCTGATGTCGCACTTTCCCCAACGTCAGAGCTTCTGGGGTATAAAGGCATCAGCCGACGCCATTTTCCTCAGTCTTTCTTGCCGCGCGGTGCCTGAAGCAGAAGCTGTTTGCAAGTGCCGGTCGGTCAGATCCAGAGATTTCAGCTACCGAAGACTTCTAAAAAAGCTAAGTACCCCGTTGGGGACTCTTTCTTGCCTCAGCCGATGTCAGACAAAGTAAATAATTGTTTAACTTGTGGGAAACAAATACCTCATAAGGATTTCCATTCTTACTGCCTTCCTTGCTTAGGCCCAGACCACGACGTATCAGCTTGTTTAGCCTGTGCCTCCTTCAACCGACGGACACTTAGACGTCGGTCGGAGTTTGCAGAAGAGTTTTTTGGATCCGCTTTTGCATATAAAATGCCGTCGGAGACTCCGACTACACATTTAGCTAAAAAACGCAAGGAAAAGGACCGACACTCGCGGCCCGCGGTTTCGGCTGAAACCACGGTTAGGCCTACCGCGAGTGTCTCGGTTTCAGCTGAAACCGAGTCCTCGGTTCTTACTTCTGCCGAAAACATACCTTCGACAACCGAGGCCAGAGAGGCCCCGGCTGAGTCGGCTACAGAAATCCCTACCGAAGAAGCAAGTGCACAAGAATTGTCCGGCACCATTCCTTTGGACATTTCTACTCCTGCACGTGGGGCAGCTAGGCCCCCTGCTTCTATGTCTATTAAGGCCTTTTCCAGGGCTAAAGCAGCTAAAATTTCAAAAGCTTTAGCAGCAAAATCTACCTCTCAGAGACCTTCCTCAAGTTCTCAGATTCTCAGCCTTGCTGAGGACCTAATATCTCTGATTAGGGGTTCCCAACCTCACCCAGACAGGGCCTCTCAACCTCCTCCTGACAAAAGGCCTAGGACTGAACCCCCTGAACCTCTCTCCTCTGATTACTCCTCGGATGGATCTGAATTATCAGACCATCAGGAAGGGCCATACTCACCTTATGAGGATTCAGATGCAGAAGACTCCATTCCTTCTGCTTCCCCTCCAGAAGAATTTTCCTTTGGGGAGACTTTACACTCAATGAGGGAACACTTTCAATGGCAGGGTCAGGATTTCTCTGATTCTAGGAAAAGACTAAGGACCTTTTTACACTTGCCACAGCATAGGCCTTTAGCCATACCACCTGTGCTAACTGTAATTGATGATGCATATAATGATAACAGTTCTGCCCCTGATTCTCTTCCCCCGGCCCCTGCCAAACCTGACAGATATTACAGGGTCCCGGATTCTCACTTCCACTTGTATAAAGCCCATGCTGCAGACCCAGAAACTATTTCTCAGGGCCCAAAAGGTGTCGCAGCTGCCACTGCCAAAAACCCCCTACCCTCTGAAAGAGAGTCAAGAGCATTAGAGAGATGGGGAAAAAAGGTTTATACATCTGCTACTCTTTCTGCCAGGGCTTTAAACTGTCAATTCCATATGATACAGTACCAGGAATATTTGTTAGATCAGCTGAATAAAAAGCTTTCCTATCCTGAACCTTTAGACCGTAAGTCCCTTCAGGATTTGGTACACAACTCTCAGCAGGTCAGTAATCATTTCTTAAAATGTGGCTATGATGCACTGGAGGCTTCATTTAGATCAGCTATGACTGGAGCAGTAATTCGAAGGCATGCCTGGCTAAAAGAGCAATCCTTGCCAGACCATGTCAAGGCTAAACTCCTAGATGCTCCAATGGAGAAACAAAGTTTATTTGGCTCCCCTGCACAGGAGATTCTAAAGAAAGTGGAAGAAAAAGCAAAACCTGTGCAAACAGTAAAGGAATTTCTGCAGGTCCAACCTCCGAGGTTCAGCAGAAACTGGCCTTCCAAGAATTGGTCCTTTCCAGACACCTCCAGAACACAGAGGGGCAGGAATAGACGCCCAAGAGGCAGAGGTCAATCAAAGGGTGCCTACAGGGGTCGACAGTGGCAACCTGCCAACCAGAGAAGTACTGCCACAGCTGCAACTACAACCACTTCCACTGGACAGACACAATGACTTGGCTCTGATTCCGCCTTCCAGGGAACAACTGGATGCTCCCTTGGGCGGAAAGTTGGTTTATTTTCAAACAACTGGCATTGCATTACAAAAGACAAATGGACATTGCAAACAATAGACAAAGGATACAGGTTTCACTTCCACACTTTACCAAAAAAGAGCGGAATGCCAAACCATCCACCAAACCAGAAGCCAGAGGCTCTAAGACAAATCAACAATTTACTCCAGATGAAAGCAATAGAAAAGGTACCATCTATGGAACAAGGCCAGGGATTTTACTCCAGACTTTTCCTTGTACCAAGAAAAGAAACCCAATGGAGGCCTATTCTCGACTTGTCCGCACTAAACACATATCTCATTGTGCCAAAATTCAAGATGCTGACCCTACAGCAACTTCTTCCCATGTTGGGCAAGGAGTCTTGGCTGGTGACTCTAGATCTCAAGGGGGCATACCTGCATGTCCCTATACGACCAGATTGCAGAAGACACCTCAGATTTCGTGCAGGATCAGAGCATTATCAATTCTCAGCATTGCCCTTTGGCTTATCTACTGCGCCCAGAGTATTCACGAAATGCCTGGCATCAGTAATTGCACATTGCAGGCTTCAGGGAATTCAAATCTACCCATACCTGGACGACTGCCTAATACAAGCGGGCAACAAGACAAAACTAATAAAGGATTTGGCCTATGTCATACACCTGTTTCAGGCCTTGGGATACACAGTCAACATCCAGAAGTCAAGACTAGTGCCATCCCAAAGGATAACATTTTTGGGTGCGGATCTGGACACAATAACTCAGATGGCTTTTCTCACAGAAGAAAAACAAAAGCAACTCCCAGTCTACTTCATGGCTTTGACAAGACAAACCCAGCTTACTGCAAGGAAAGTCCTGCAGGCCCTGGGTTACATGGCATCCTGCATAATCTTGATCCTGCATGCCAGGCTACATATGAGGAAATTACAATGGTACCTAAGGAATGTATGGTCTCAACACAGGCACAGTCTAGAAACCATGATACCAATCATTCCATGCCTGAAAAAAGAATTCCTGTGGTGGGCTCAGGCCTGCCAGACCAACAGAGGGTTGCCTTTCAACAAACCACAACCAAGGCAGACCATCACCACGGACGCCTCAGACCTAGGATGGGGAGCACACATGGAAGACAAGTGCATCCAAGGCCTATGGTCTCAAGACCAGCTGAATTTACACATAAATCTAAAGGAGATGCTGGCAGTGAAGCATGCAATCGAGGCATTCAAATCATTCCTCCAGCAAGGACATCTGCTGATAAGGACAGACAATACCACAGTCATGTGGTACATCAACAAACAGGGAGGCACGCACTCCTACCCTCTATGCCGGATGGCAATGGACCTGTGGAACCTAGGCCTGAATCTCAACATCCAACTCCAGGCCAAATTCGTACCAGGAAAGGAGAATTCACTAGCAGACAGCTTAAGCAGAACTACCACGGATGCTCACGAATGGATGCTGCATCCAGACATCTTCAAAATCATAACAAACAAATGGGGAATGCCAGAGATAGACCTGTTCGCCTCCCCACTCAACCACCAACTGAAGAAATTCTACTCAAGAGTATACCACCCACGAGCCTGGAGGGTGGACTCCCTCTCTTTCAGCTGGAAGGCCCTAACAGTGTATGCCTTTCCACCTCTCCCATTGATGTACAAAGTTCTACTGAAGATCAAGGAGGAACAGCCAAAGGTGAGTCTGATAGCTCCACACTGGCCAAGGCAGCATTGGTATCCGCTACTGAGAAGCATGTCTCGGAAAAACTCATGGCCTCTACCCCTATGGCCTTTACTTCTAACGCAGAACAACTACAAGACCCTGCATCCAAATTTGAAAACACTGCAGCTAACTGCCTGGAAAATTGTTTAAAACAAAACCAAACTGTTTTATCTCAGAGGGTCAAGGACATTATCCTGGAGGCTCGCAGACCCTCCACAAGAAAAACATACTCAGCTAAATGGAAGAGATTCCTCATTTGGAGTGCATCAAAGGGTACAAATGTTACACTGGCAAACCTAGCACACATCCTAGAATACTTAGCAGAACTGTTCCACAATGGCCTGTCCTATTCTTCCATTAAGATTCATGCTTCAGCAATTTCAGCAGAGTACAACATGGATCCTCCTTTCTTCTCTCACCCTCTCCTCAGACAATTTCTAAGAGGGATCAAAAATGTAAAACCTCCAAGGAAACCACCTTTACCTGCATGGGATCTCAATTTTTGTGCTGGAAAAATTAACACTACCCCCTTTTGAACCAGCAGCATCAGCAGACTTACAGTTCTTATCTTGGAAAACTGCTTTCCTTCTAGCAATCACTTCAGCAAGAAGAGTATCCGAGTTACAGGCACTAATGGCAGTGCAGCCTTTCCTTATTTTTCACCAGGATAGAGTGTCTCTGAGAACCAATCCTACTTTCATGCCAAAGGTGGTATCCAGAGTATCCTTGAACCAAGTTATTCATTTGCCTACGTTCTTCCCTAACCCACAGAACAGGGGGGAAAAACTATTGCACACCTTGGATGTACACAGACAACTACACTACTATCTGGACAGAACTAAAACCAGCAGAAAAACTGACCAACTTTTTGTAGCATATGCAACTGGAGTGCAATGAAAAGCAATTTCCAAACAGACAATTTCAAAATGGATAGGAAATTGCATTCGATTCTGCTACTCTTTTCATGGAAAGACAACTCCTGAAAATATCAGGCCTCACTCCACAAGAGCCACAGCCACCACTACAGCTTTCCTACGAGGAGTGGCTACCAAGGACATTTTAGAAACTGCTACTTGGAGCTCCGTGCATACATTTGCCAAGCATTACAATCTACCTTTATACTCCAGATTTGCAACTGCAGTTTTACAGGGGATCTTAACTACACCATCATTACCTTAGTACCTCCTCCCCCAGTTTGGCTATGGTATTCTACCCATATGTTATGACTGCAGATGCATCCTTGAAGGACATAGTACAGTTTTGTACCTACCATAAATGTAGATGTCCGATAGGTATGCATCTGCAGTCAGGATTACCCACCCTCCATCCCCTCTGTGGTATTCCTAGGGTGCTTACCCCTCTTTTAGCTAGCTGGGGGAATCCCTGGGGGAATCTATTATGGTGTATTTGTTTGTATGTATATATGTGTGTATATATATATATATATATATATATATATATATATATATATATATATATTGTTTGCAACTGTTTGGAATTTTCAACATTTATCCAAATTTAGCCTTCCTAGAGGGCACCTGGCATCTGGGGCAAGAAACACTGAGGAAAATGGCGTCGGCTGATGCCTTTATACCCCAGAAGCTCTGACGTCGGGGAAAGTGCGACATCAGCCGAGGCCAGACCCAGACTTTGGAATCTGGCCGACCGAAGGGCTGCCTGAGGCAGGACAACCCATATGTTATGACTGCAGATGCATACCTATCGGACATCTACATTTATGGTAGGTACAAAACTGTACTTTCCTCCTCTTCAAAAACGGGAGTGCAAAGCCATCCCCTTATGGTAAGAACTCACACTGACTTTACACCTCCACCCCTTACCTCTGCCCACCTGCTTGTGCCCCTAGGAGGAAAAATCTCCTTCCATGCAAGCAACTGGGCCTCTATTACAGACGACTGATGGATCCTCAACATAGTGTCCCACGGATACTAATTTTATTTCCACACACTGCCATCCCCAAAAGGGTTCCCAGATCTTCCTCCAAACCAGTGGGCAGAGGATAAAAAGCAAGTCTTTCCCTGCTCTCCATGAGGGCAATACAGCATGTTCCTGCAGAACAGACAGGCCAAGGTTTCTATTCCAGACTCTTCCTGGTACCCAGAAAAGAGGGCACCTGGCACCGAATCCTCGATCTATCCATTGAAAACACCTTTCTGGTTATACCAAAATTCAAAATGCTCACCCTCCAGCAGCTTCTTCCTATGCTTTCCAAGATGCTTGTTTAGCCACCCTAGACCTAAAAGAGGCCTACCTACACATCCCAATCAGGGCATCTTGCAGGAAATACCTATATTTCAGGGCCGGTTCTGTGCACTTTCAGTTCTCCTCGCTTCCCTTTGGCTTATCCACTGCTCCCAGAGTATTCACAAAAAGCATAACTCCAGCCATTGCATTTTGCAGACAAAGAAATTTTCAAATGTACCCCTTCTTATACGATTGCTTGATTCAGGCAGTCAGGAAAAGCTGTTACAGCACCTGACACTTTGTAAAGGACCTACTGACCTCCCTGGGGTACACTATCAACGAAAAGAAATCAAAACTAGTCCCCACACAAAAAATTGTATTCCTGGGAGAAAGCATGGACACAACATCCCAGTTGGCATTCCTTACTCCAGAAAAACAAGCCTACCTGACAGGCTACTTCTCTCAACTAGCCACCAGAACCCAGTTATCTGCAAGGAAATTCCTGCAAGCTCTAGGGTTCATGGCCTCCTGCATTCTACTTATTCCATATGCCAGACTGCGTATGAGGAAACTATAATGATACCTAAAAAGCCTTTGGTGTCAACATTCTCAAGACCTGGAAACTATCATACAGTGACACCTTGTCAAAGGAAAGATTTCCTTTGGTGGGCAGCAGCATGCAGGGCACAACACGGGACTTCCCTCGCCTCCCAGACCCTCACCACAGATGCATCACACTGTGCCTGGGGTGCACACCTGGATGGCAGGTGCATTCAGGGCCATTGGAGCCCAAATCAAATTCATCTGCACATCAACCAAAAAGAGATGCTAACGGTTCAGCACTCCCTGTCAGCTTTCAGACCACTACTCTTCCCCAGGGCCTCTACTAATCAAAACAGACACAACCACAGTGATGTAGTAATTCAGCAAGCAGGGAGGGACTCACTCTTATCCTCTCTGCAGGCTCGCCATGACCCTTTCGCACACGGCCTTAGCCATGCAACTGCACCTGCTAGCACAATTCCTGCCAGGCTCCCTAAACTCTCTGGCAGACAACTTAAGCAGAAACCTGCTAGACCACAGAACCTTCACCTTTGTAACCCAGAAATAGGGCACCCCGAAGGTGGACCT
The DNA here is from genome assembly GCF_019279795.1 of Protopterus annectens. Classification (NCBI taxonomy): domain Eukaryota; kingdom Metazoa; phylum Chordata; order Ceratodontiformes; family Protopteridae; genus Protopterus; species Protopterus annectens. Next base: position 860,460 of record NC_056733.1, on the reverse strand, counting down.
CTTTGCTTCCCACTCCAATCATCAGCTCAGCAAATTCTGCACCAGGGAATCTCACAGCAAGGCCTGGAAAGTGGATGCTATATCCTTCCATTGGGTAAACCTCTCGGTCTATGCATTTCCCCCACTACCGCTCATTACATAGGTACTGCTCAAAGTAAAGGAGGAAAGACTGAGGGCAATCCAGATTGCCCCAGACTTGCCACGCCAGCACTGGTACCCACTGCTGCACAGCCTGTCACCCCTGCCACCATGGCACCTACCTTAGACCCCAACACTCCTGATCCAGAGGAATGGAGAATTCATGCATCCCCAATTGCAGACACTCAACCTGACAGCCTGGCTTATTCCCTGACCTTTCCTCAAGCTGCCAGCCTATGCAAACAAGTCCTAGATGTACGGGAGGCCAGATGCCCCAGCACTAGAAAATCCTATGCTGACAAGTGGAAAAGGTTTTGTACCTGGATCCAGGCTAAGGGAGCCGGAATGGCACAGCCCTCCCAACCTCTCATCCTGGACTACCTAGCAGACCTACTGCACAGGGGCCTATCCTTCTCTTCTGTTAAAATTCATGCCTCTGCCGTCTCTGCTCATTACAGCACAGAGCCACCTCTCTTCTCACACCCTATTAACAAACAGTTGTGAAGAGGGGCTAACAACCTAAGGCCACCCAGAAGAACACCTACCCCAGCTTGGGACCTTAACTTTGTGCTGGAAAAGCTCATCCTACCCCCCCCCCCCTTTGAACCTGCAGCTTCAGCAGAGTTAAAATTCCTCTCTTGGAAGAAAGCCTTGCTTCTGGCCATCACTTCAGCTAGAAGAGTATCAGAGCTGCAAGCACTCATGGCTGTATTGCCCTTGCATCATTTTCCATGCTGACAGGGTCTCCCTCAGGACTAACCCTTCCTTCATGCCTAAAGTGGTGTCCAGTGTGGCTGTCAACCAATCTATTCATTGCCCACCTTTTTCCCTAACCCACAAGACAAAGGAGAAAGGATTCTGCACCCCCTGGATGTGCACAGATACCTCAGATTCTATCTGGACAGGACTAAATCTTTTAGAATAACTGATCAATTGCTAGTCAGCTTTGCAGCAGGGGCAGAGGGCAAGGCCATATCCAAGCAAACAATCTCCAAATGGATAGCACACTGCATCCATTTCTGCTAGAAATAGCATGGAAAACTGCCCCCACAGGGGGTCAGGATGAATTCCACCAGGGCAACCTCCACCTCTGCACCTTTTCTCAGAGGGGTCCCCACCAGGGACATCCTGGAGGCTGCAACTTGGACATCTGTTCATACCTTCACCAATCATTACCACCTGCATATCTTCTCCAAATCCAGGACAGGCTTTGCCACCACAGTCTTGCAGGGCATCCTAGCCAGCACCCAGTCTTCTTGACTGCCTGCACCCTTTTCTTCAGCTTTGGGAATCAACCCAAATATGATGACTGCAACAGTGAAACATGAAGAACATAGTACAGTTGTGTACACTTACCATAAATGTAGATGTTTGAGTGTATTTACTGTTGCAGTCCTGGTCCCGTCCCCCCCGTCTCTCTCTTCCTCTCTCCTTACAGGGAATTTTTGGTATTTACTTTCTACTAATGGTGTTCTTCTACCATAACATAGCTCCCTATTTGGGGGCTCCTGATAGTTAAGGCAAGAAAAACTGATGTAATGGTGTCGGCTGCCTGATTTTATACCACTGACGACCTGACGTCAGTCATGGAGCGACAGCAACCGATGCAGAAATACTAAGCTGACTGAGGGATACTCCTGGCAGGATAACCTTAATGTGATGACTGCGACAGTGACAATACTCGAACATCTACATTTATGGTAAGTGTACACAACTGTACTTTTATAGTACTGTGAAACATAAAGAAAAATGCAACATTTGTTTTTGAGTACCATACTTTAAAAATTAGCACTACAGAAGATTAGAATTACTTGTTTCAAAATACTGGTGATACTTTAAAAATTAGCACTACAGAAGATTAGAATTACTTGTTTCAAAATACTGGTGATGTGTTTGTTTAATTCCCTAATGAAAATTAAAATGATATGGTAGGCTTGCACCTTTCTTTGAGTCTCCCATCTTGAGGAGGGTTGAAAATGTTTAGGGTGTGCTAGTGCAATACCAAGTGAGGGGAAAAGCTTTCATTTAATAACTGTGGTCTTTATTTGCCATAGTGGAGTCCTGTAAATGATGTTATGAAACACCATTAGGATGAGTGGTCTGCAAAGTATAATTGTATACTGGTAGGGGGTCGAAATAAATGTTGAATTTGAAAAGAGCATAAGTCAGTGAAAATGAAGAATGGGAAAAGTACAGACATTTGAGTCTCATTGGTTGATAAGCCACTACAGGTTTTCTTTTTTTTTTTTTTTTTTTTTTTGTCAATAGAGTGACAGGACAATAGATGTAATAAAAATCCTCTGCTTTTCAGCATCGAGATTAGTTAGAGACTGGCCAGCAGTGGTGAAATAGGTTGGCTCTAACTGTGACCCAGGTGCCACAAGTTTGATTAGCAGCTTGAGGGCTGAAACTGGTGTGAGGAGAAGAAAGGCAAAAATACAAAGCCTGCTTGCCTTTGTTTGGAGGAGATGCTAGAAGTGAGGTCATTGCTGCATGGTGCAGACCATGGTTTTGTAGAGGTGCTGTCTGTTGGGGGGGGGGGGGCTGGCAGGCTTTGGTTGTATCACATGTGGAGGTGTGTGGACAGTACACCACAAGCCCATTGCAAGTTTCCCATAGGCATTTATGGGCAACTATGGTAATGGTGGTGTATACAGTGTGTACAACAAAAGTACAGTGACCCGTCACATGGATGATAGCACTAGTTCTTGGTTAACTCTGCTGTCACCCCAGTGAACAAAGGGGCTGTTGCCACTGGGAAATGAATGGGCTTATCAGGTGCAACCAGAAGGGATAAGCTAAATGGCTAGCCCAGGGGGGGGGATGTCAAGGGACAAAAAGTAAATATATATATTTGTTAGTGATTTTGCATTGTGATAACATTTGGGTTTTAGTTATGATCACTTAAGATTGTAATCTCCAAATTCAGACATTTACTAGCTGGGAAAAATATGGCCAGAGAAAATCAGCATTAAAACATAATCTTCTTTTCTGCTTTTAATTTCTCTTAAGTATTTTGGGTTTTTTATACCACTGATGGTAATTGACCCCATTCCTAAGTCAGGGTACGATTAGAGTTCAGGAAATTAGCATTGTTTCAGTCATTGATGTTAGCCAAGAATGCTGTTCTCAGTACGCGCATTGTGCCCAGAATTGCTTCCTTCTGTAATGCATACTAGGTTACATGTAATGATAGCATATCTAAGTATGACTGTAAATTTTTCTTTATTAGATCCATTGTTCCTACTACTTCTGGAACTGTTTGGGTATCTTTCTCACACATTGCTTTTGCTTCTTCCTGCAAACCCTGATATTTTATGACTTCAAGTTTGTCTGTATGTAAGACACTGTAATCACTGGGTGTGTCAGTTAGTGATCAGTGTTACTTTTGTCTTTTTTTTCATGGACTACTATATCTGTTTTGTTTTTGCATGTAACTTTTGAACTGTTGTTTATGGGTGATCCCATGTGATATAACTTAATAATTCTCTATAGTGCTTTGTGGTTCATCCTTCCAATGCCTCTCAACTACCTTTATATTGTAGTGTTTGCACAATCTCCAGTGCAACAGTCTTGCAACATTATTATGCCTTTCAGCATACAGACGCTCTGCCATGAGCGTGTCACACAAGCAACAAGATGTGCAATTATTTCCAGTTCTTTTTTGTAGAACCTGCATTTGTCTGTTTTCCCATCCTTTCAATGGCTTTTGTAAACCAGCATGTATGTACTCCACTGTCCTGGGATGCTGTTGTTCATAGGTAGGTACTAGGCTATCGGCCCAAGGGCCTAAGTAAGCCTAGCCAACAAGGTTCCCTGACTTACGCCACCCAAGAAAGTTAATTTTCTGTGCCCCTGTAAAGCAGAGCCACAGAAGTGATCCCCGGGGTGTATTTCCCATTTCCCATCCACTCATCAAGATTTTTCTTGGAGTACTAATGAGGAACTTTGCTTGACATAGATGAGTAGCTTGTTCCAGAGTATAGGAAGTCTCTGGGACAGGAATCTATCCCTCCAGCATGTCCTGTTTATTGTGGTGACAAGGTTTAGGTCCCTAGGGCGTGTAGCTCGGAGGGATTGGGATTTCTTTATGTGTAGCATGTCCAACAGCTCTGGATTTAACATAGCTTTATATGTTAGGCAGAGATCTCCTTCGAGTAAGCGATATGCTACAGAGTAAAGCTGGAGTTTTTTGAGACTGTCAGTGTAGGGCATCTGTTTGAGGCCAGTAATCCACTTTGTGAGGTACTTCTGTGGCCTTTCCAGCTGCTGCAGACGTCTTGTGAGGTACATCTGCAGCAGCTGCAGATGTACCTCACAAGACATCTGCAGCAGCTGCAGATGCAGCAGATGTCTTGAGGTACATTCCAAAAGGGGCGTTGTATTCTATAATGGGTCTAATAAGTGCCAAGTATTGGGGAACAATTACCTCTTTTTTTTTTCCCGGATGAGAACCCTTTTGTGATGAGGTGTGCCACATAGAAGGATTTCCTGACTACTGTGGCGATGTGATTATCAAAGGAGAGACTACTGTCCACCTGGGTCCCAAGTTCTCTTACCACACATTTGGCGTTAAGTAGACTGCCGTTTATGTGGTAGCTCATGGGTGCAGGGTTTTTACCAAAGGGGATGACAATGCACGTTTTGGCATTGCGCTTGAGGCCATGCCTCTGACACCAGGCATCTGTCTCAGTGAGGCCTTTCTGTACGATGTCCATATCATTTGGGGACTTGACTATGGCTCCTAGTTTGCAGTCATCTGCAAACTTCGTTAGCCAGAGGCCTTCTGTGTTAGCCTGTACTTCAGAGAAATAGATACCTGACAGGAGAGGTCTCAGGACTGAACCCTGTGGTACTCCACTTGTCACTTGTTTGAAGTCAGATTTGGAGTCTGCAACTTTTACAGTGTGAGTTCTGTCAGTGAGCCAGTTGGCAACCTATCTTGTGACATAGGGATTTATGCCTAGTTTAATGAGTTTAGCTATAATTCCAGAATGGGGGATGGTGTCGAAAGCCTTGGCGAGGTCAAGATAGGCTGTGTGAACCACCTTACCCTCGTCTATGGCTTTGACGACTGCCTCAAAGAAGTCGATCAGGTTCAGAAGGCATGATCTGCCTTTCACAAACCCGAACTGAGTGGGGTCCAGAGTGTGGAAGTTACCAGTGTCTTTGTTTATGAGTTCCATGATGATACGTTTCATGGCCTTGCAGACCAGGCTCATCAGGCTAATAGGGCAATAGTTCCCAAGATCAGTAGTGGCTCCCCCTTTGAGGAGTGGGATAACTGTTGCTGTGCGCCATTCAGTGGGCACAAAGCCTGACGTGAGACTATGATTGAACTTGGTGCTTAGGTGGGGAGCCATTTCATTCTGAAGTTCGTGTAAAATGCAGCCGGGGATGTTGTCCGGTCCCATGGCTGCTGTGTTTTTGGTTTTAGAGAGTGCAGCTTTTACCTGCATAGATGTGATTATAGGGACTCTGCATTCTTCCTGTATAGATATGGCCCTTTAGGGGGTGAGAGGAGGGTAAAGTTAGCACTGAACCTATCTGCCAGGATATTGGCAATATCAGTTGGTTCTGTAATTTTCATGCCGTTGTGCTGTAACTCAGAGCAGATTTGGGTGTTATCATTGAGATTCTTGACATAGCTATCGAATGCTTTGTGGTTGCCCTTAGAATCAGTGGCAGTTTTGTTTTCGTAGCTAGCTTTGGAGGATCTTATAAGGGATCTCAGCTTTTTACTGAGGCTGACCAGGGAACTCCTCCACTCATGGGATTTTACTCTCTCTTGCAACAGTTTCTTCCTTTTGTTGTAGAGTTTGTTTATGGCAGGGGACCACCAGATTGGCTTCCTTTTTTTGGAGGATAGCGTCTTGGTTCTGTTTGGGATAGCACAATCCATGCACTCGTATAAGTGCTTATAGAGTGCATTTGTGTAGGATTCAGCAGTCATAACTGTATTGTCCATCTGCATGGGTGTCATGAAGTTCGCCACTTCTGTCTTAAGAAGCATGAAGTTGGCTTTGGAGAAATTTTTTACCGTGGTTTCCTTAATGGTAGGTGGGGGCGGGATGCGGATATCTAGGGTGATTAGCTTATGTTCGTGTCTGACCAACAAGGAGTTGACTTCAGGTGTGGAACACCGGTCACTCATGTTGGTAATGACTAGGTCTAGGATATTGTTGCCCCTGGTGGAGGTGTGGATAAGTTGATCCAGGGCACTGGAATTTATGAATTCCAGAAAGTGTTGAGTGAAGGAGTTGGTACATGAGTAGTTTTCCCAGTTAATGGTGGGGTAGTTGAAATCGCCTATTATTAGGGTGTTTGTTGAACCCTAATACTTTCCACTATATCAAGAAAAGGAGTGGGAATCCTGGGGCATGGTGGGGAATCTGTAGTATGCTACAATTTGGATTGCAGTTTTACCCATTGTTGATTGCAGTTGGATAACCTCGGATGCATTATGCTGCGGAACTAGCCTGGAGGTGTAGATATCCTTAATGAAAATGGACACACCTCCGCCTTTGGTGTTCTGGTCCAGGTTAGATGGCCGAAAAGTGTGGTATGAGTTTTTTAGCCTGGTAATGCAGGGGTGCTCTCTAGAGCCTTGAACCAGGTCTCAGTCACTGCATAGATATTGATGTTCTCTATTTTAAGGAGTGCCTTAAGTGAGTGCATTTTGAGATTTAGACTTCTAGCATTGAGTAGCATTACCCTCAGTTTTTGCTTGCCTGTTCCTGTTACGGTGGTGAATTTGTCATTTGAACTTTGCCTACAAAAGGCACTATATGGGGCGGCAAGACCCTTAGCCAGTGTCTGGAATCCCAGGGGCGACAGGTGCAGGCCATCTTTGGCAAAGCATCGTGGTATGTCAGCCATGTCATCCCAGGCAGACAGATACTGGATCCCCTTAGAATGACTTTGTTAGCCTTTCATATTTTGGTTTCACTTCACCTCTCCTTAATCAGTCCCCTGTTGAGGACACATGCATGTTACTACAATCGCAGCAGCATAATTTTCTGTCCCCAAGATCCCAGTTTTTTCTCTTGGCATTCTCCATCAGCAGGCTGTCTTGCACCCTGCTTTCTGCATCTGTTTCTGTAACAAGTCAATTAAGGCTTCAGTTCACTTCTAACTGAAGTGTAACATATCTAAATTCAGAAAAACTGCAAAAGGTGCTAAGGGATACGAAGACCACCAGCCAAGTGACAGTGAAGGGTGTTTATTCAGCCAAAACAGACATTCCACAAGCACATTAACGCTTCACAAATACAGTACGTTTTCGTTCATCACAAACTTCATCAGATGCGGACTGCCCTTTGGATGCGATTACACCTGTTTGAGTTCTTAGAGGAAAGAAACCTTTTCTCAACAGGGGTAGAAGAAACCTTTACCCACAGAAGCCCCTGAGAAAGAGAAGTGTGTTCGATCCTCCACTGCACAAATAACTGAAATCATTTGAGAAGGCTTGTGAAAGAGACCTTTATTCCTCGTTTGCTCAAAGAAAGAGAGGTTTTTCCAACTTGTCTGTTGAAGAACATACCCTGTAATGTCCAAGTGTTTTGTCTAAACAAGTCGCATTAATTCTTCGAGCAGCCATCTCCTATAAAGTTAACTGCTTCTCCAGATGGATTGCACAGACAGCTCTCTCTTGATTGTTGCACCAGTGGCAGCATGGTGACATAATATCTTTCCATATTGTAAGGTACAGAGCCTGCTGTCCTTTCCTTGGTAATGAAGTAGCTACTTATTATTTGATGATGTTTTAGTGAATTTTAAGTTTAAAAAAAAACAGCTTAAATGCTTGTTTTCCTTACCCCTGGAAGCCCTGGGATATGCATACATACATACTGTATTTCAAAAAAATGTTGTAGGTTAAAAGTGTCTGAGGGTGATAGACTGGCTTGTCTCATGGTTGCCTCTTGGAGGGTTCCACAGAGCTGCATGATTTGTAGATGTGTCCTTCAACAGTATTGTAGTTGTGTGGCGATTGTGGCTAGGCAGTGAGAACCCTGGAGCTTGTTGTGGGTACCACAGCAGAAAAGCTGAAGGTATGGATGAGTTAAGCTGCCACTGAAATCCAGACAAAAGTGGATAAAGAAGATAAGAAGAAGGCAGGAGGTTTTTTTTGTTTGTCTGAGAGAGCAACTAGTAAATATCTTGTAGTAAATATTGACCACTTCATACAAATACTGATTTTTTTGTAGTAGTGAGCTCTTTGTATGAATAACAGACAAAGTATTTTAAAAAGCTCTGTGCTAAATATAGACTCCAGGGTGAGCTATGGAAGACCATTAACATAGCAGCTTTAAAGGTCATTTAATCAGACCTGTTTTGCATATTGTTACATTTACTTTTAATTGTGTTTTTAACCATATTTGTAGTCTTTTGGCCCATTTTACCTTACTCTTCGTTGTTTGGATAAGGATTCAGCTTGTTGATTTACATTTGCTGATGTTCTCATCAATGACCGTTTCCCATAGAAAATCACTGCTGGTCTGATTTCAGTCTGAGAATGCCAGTGATGATTCAGTGTGCGACTTATCCACAATTGTGCAACCATGGAGTTTATATATTTTTAAATAAGGAAGATGCAAGGCACTTACATTTTTCTGTGCAATTTTGACTTATTGCTGGTCCAACTTGTTTCCTTTTTTATATCTGGTGAACCTTTACCTAGTGGAAACTTGAGGAAAGTATGAGCAGCTTTGCTAACTTTCCTCCAGTTATAGCTGTAATCTTTCTTTAGCATTATTGTATTTCTCATTAACTGCACTATTTAATCATGCATAACAAGTTGTGTTTGATTTACTGCAAAGAACTGTAGTAATGAATTTAATGCATAATGGATGGTCATCTTGACTAGTAGTCTACATTATGGTGCTCGGATTGCAAAACACAGTCTGTACAAATTAAATGTGCAGTTCAATACGACAGCATTGAAAACATTCTGAATGGGAGGGGAATTCCACACTTGAAGGTTTGAGTGTTTATTTCCTTTTGAAGGAGACATCACTTTTATTTGAACAGATAACATTGTCAGACCAGAAACATCACTTGCACCAGAAATCGATTATTTTTTTCTGTAAGAGTTATTAATGCTTTAAACAGTCTGCTTGTATTGATTGATTAGTAAAATTAAAAATGTAGAGATAGCAGGATCATTACTGTCTTTGATAATATGTCCCTGAATTACTAGCAATGTAGTTTATAGTATCATGAGTGAGTTTGCCTTTTAATTATAAATGATTTTTCTTCTTGCCATCTTTTCACTTGTAGAAGGCTGTACATTCTGTTAACCCAGCAGTATCTGTAGCCATGAAAGAAAAGTACCTGGAGTGGGCATACAGGAGCAGTGGTTACAAAAAGGCAAAGAAAGTGTTCAAAAGGTACTCTTTCAGAAATGTATTTCTTTTATTTGATGCTGTCCAGTACATTTATTAAACTGTTAAAGTTATACTTCAGTTTTTTAAAACATCAACATGTTCCTTTTTTTTAGCTTGCATGAAAGCCATCCATTTTCTCTTGAATTTGTCAAAAGAATGATCCAGATTGAGAAAGAACAGGTGAGGATTCTTGGTGTATGCCCCTGAGTCTTTATAAATGTTTAACAGAAGTCCACTGACATGTTCCAACCCTCACATATGGATGTAAACAATTTAGCCCAGTTTGTTTTTATAATAAAACTCATGAATGGAAACAGGTACTGTATTTTATAATGTACAGAAGAAATATTCTATTGTACTTGGCAATTAAATGAAATGTTTTAAGTAGAAAAAGTAATTTTGTATGGGTTTTGTGAAAACTGAACATAGTTTACTTTTGTCATTATCTGCTTACCACCATTTTTCCCAGTGGAATATGATCAATTTAATTGAACACTCCCCCAACCAGGACCTGCATGTGATGGCAAGAAAGGCTTCAGTGGCAAAAGCTCCTCCTCAGGAATATTAATGAAATGTTTAGTGAGCAAAATGATGCTGCATTGTCAGTGTCATAATGTTAAGACATCCAGTTTTGATGAATTCTTCCCCCATCAGCATGAGATATGCAGTAATTTCTTAAGTTTACCGTGCGTCTTTCATCCCATGTATCCCTAAAGGGCAGCTAGGCCGCAGATGCAGTTTATACAGCTACTGTTAAGTATGATCACTCATTGTAGGTAAGCTTCTTCTGTCTAGTGAGGATACTTTTTGAAGGCATTCCATCTCTCATTAGCCATCTTTAATGGTATCAGTATTCATTCTTTTTTTTAACACATTTATTAAGGTGTCACTTAAGACTTAGGCACACATGCATTAATAGAAAACAAACCATGGTAATATTCTTAATTTTCATGCATTATACATTTTGTATGTTTCCTTTCTTTTTAACAATTATCATTCACTCTAACATTATATAAATTGTTCAATTACTGACTTCTCTTAAACCTCACTACTCTTTCACTTGAACATTATTATGCATGTTTTGTTCTTACAGATTTCATTTTTCTATTTAATTTGCATCCTTCACTTCTCTAAAGATCCCACCTGCAGTTCTTTTATCTCCTTTACAGTATTAAGTACGTATTACAGTTGGTTTAGATTTTGATTTCCATTTTCTAGTAACTGCTTTCTTGGCAGGCAATAGCATTAAATTTCGTAAGGCCTTACATTGTCTAGGGAATTCCGATCCTGTGTCCCACTCCAAAAGGATACTTTCTGTAGTTATAACCATATGCTCCACCAATATTTCTGACAGAGTACTCTGCAAGTAATTTTTAAAATCTGAGAAATTGTTAGTCTCAAAAAACATGTTCCTAGCTAGTTCTTTCCTTTCCATCACACCTCCATTATTTGCTATCTACCTGAGGAATAATTCTTTGAAGTTTACTTGTGGTATAAAAAATACCTATGCAAACACTTCCAAGCAGAAATCCTAAACTTTCTGGACTTGGTTCATGTTATATTTGGAACCATTGCCCGAGAGTCTGAGACAGTCAGAGATAAGGGAATTTCATTGGGAAGATTTGAGTGTTAAAGGTGAGTCTGTATGCTGATGAAGTCGTTTTGAATTTAACAAGGTCACAAGAACACGTGAGCAAACATTTTCAAATCATACAGAACTTTGGAGCATTAGGATACAAAATCAATGAGGATTAAACTAAAGCAACAGATATTAATGTAATATAAAAAAACAATAATAGGAAAAGCTCCAGAAGTGGAAAATCCTGCATTTAGAGTTATTTATTTACTTTCTGATTTACATCTGATTGCTGGGAAAGCCTGACTGAGTAGAAGCCTATTTTTAGTGGAGGCCTGGGGAGAAAAGGTCCAAATTATTGCAAAACACTGAAGAACAATTTTATAGTCTTCAAAAATAAAACAAAAACATCTGCAGTTTAAAATTATAGAAAGTTAGACATGTTATAAAAATATTGGTTAATAATCGATACAAGATATGTAGTCATTTAATATTTAGGGAAATTTTAGACAGTTTGTAGAGAAATTAAAGGTAAGTTAGTCTAATATAAATAGGAATGAATTGCAATATGAAGTGATGGAAAACCAGGCTTATGGTATATTTAGAGAGAAAGTCAGGGAAGAAAATTTGATAGAAGTAAGGAAGTGAAGAAGGGAGAGTAAGGAGGTATAAGGATTGAAAAGATACATGTTCATATTTAGGGATTTAGTTTACCCTGATTTTGAACAAGAACAGAGAGATTTTAGCTAGGAAGTCTTTCAGAGTGGTTTTGAAAGATGGGTGGGAAGGTAGTAACATGATGGATACATGTAAGGAATTCTAGGCTTTCACAACCTTCTTTGAGTACAGATAATGCCTAGCAAATATGATGGGTTTGTAGACAAGCAGGAGTTTTTGGTCACTGAATCACAGGAACCGACTGGGAACATAATTGTGTCAAATGTTTTTTAGTGTTTGACAGGCGCTGGATGCTGGATAATTTTATAGGTGGTAAGAAGCTATGTATATGTTAGTTGATGAGGCAGTTCTAGCCAGTTTAGGCTTTTTAGTGCTAAACAGTGGTAGGTTCTGAAAAGGGGTTCCTATTAGATTGTCGAAACTCTGTTTACGCAAATTTTAAATCATCGACACGTATTGCGCAAAATACGTATTCCTCGAATGTGCAAATCCGCGAAATTCGAAAAATCGAAGTATTTTGGTTGGCCCGTCTTTAGTATAGCTCCAAAAGGTAAGTGTGCGATAGTTACGGACCTTAGGGTTAGGGTGCGGGTTAAGTGTATCGATAAGTAATGTGTGTAAGATTTAGTGTAGTCTTAGAAGTAGGGTTTTGTTAAATGTATTTATGTATATTATTTATTTTGTTTGTGTAGATCTCCGTAGGGGAAGTGTGCAGTAGTTACGGACCGTAGGATTAGGGAGGGGTTAAGGATAGTGCATAGATAGTTGTGTATGTGGGGTTTAGTGTAGGGTTAGAAGTTGAGTTTTGGTACTTTACTTTAGGGCTAGGAGTAGGGTTTGGTTAGTGTATGTATGTGGTTTATTTATTTTGTTTGGGTAGGTAGTATGTAGTGGGTGGTGGGGTTGGCCGACTATGAACGTTCGATATTTTAAATTTCACGGTTTAGTGCGTTCGGTATTTTCGCGTTTCGAGTAATACGTGTCGCTGTTTTGGTATTCGATGTAATGGATTTTCGTTAATGTAATATAGACCCACTGAAACGGGTATGTGATGCAAATTTAACAATTTTGTTATAGTACTGTTCATGTTTTTTAAATTTTTTGTAAAGCCTGGAGGTTACTGAGGACGGGAGTACCATAAGTAAGTGTGGGGAGGAGATAAGAAATGGCAAGTATAGTTTTAGTTTTATCAGTGGGAAAGTTTTTGGCTTTGTAAAGTATCCCTAATTTTTGATGAGTTTTTCTTATGCAATTTTGTTTTTAAAGGTTGAATGTAAGGTTATCATTCACTATCACCCGTAATAATTTGCTGAGAAATTGCTTCAGTTTTATTATCAAGAGAGAGGACATTAGATTTGTTTTTTTCATGAGAGAAGGATTTGGGAAAAAAAAATAGTAGTTTGGTCTTTTTTGGGTTGAGCAGGAGTTATGTCTGTTAAAGCTTTGTGAGTAACCTTTTGGAGGTGTACCATGTTGTCAGATGTACAAATGTGAGTGAAATCATGTGTATTGTATTAGGTTGGCCTGTTGTGTGGATGTATAGAGGGTGTTGATGAAAATGTTAGAGGAGAGGACCAAGAATAGTGCCTTGTGGTACACTATTGGTAACTGGGAGGTAAGGAGCGTGCATGGAGTGCCATTTTACTGACTTGATACCTATTGGACAGGGTAACTTTTGGACCACAGAAGGTTGAGCTGAGAGACACCTAGTGAGGACATTTGAAATGGAGGTTTGATGTAGTAAACTGTGTCTAAAGTTTTAGACAAGTCTAGAAATAAGGAAGAGACTCATTTACTGTTATCTCTAGCTTTTCTGACAGTACCTTTATAGGTTAGAAGGACAGTGCTAGTATTATGGGAAAGACAGAAGCCATATTGTGTAGGGGATAGGAATTTTTCCTGCAGGAGATAGTCTAGTAATTGTTTTTCCTAGAGTTAAATTATAAGGAGATATTAGAGTGACATGTCTTCTAGACCCCTCCAAATAAAGGGGTATTAAACAGGCTGTAGAATTAGGTGAGGGATTTTTTTGTGGTATGAAGAAAGGAGGGTGCTTGTTAAGTGGAGTAGAGTGATTTTTACTAGTGTAGCAGGTAGGTTTAAGGATACAAGATATCTAGAGCTGTGTCCACACTGCACATTTGGCATGGCTGTCTTGATGTGGAGCAAGTCAGTATAGGGCCAGGTGGAAACAAATGGTGATGGCTGAAGTGCTGTGCTTTGAAAGGCATGACTGGTTGGAGGTGATATGTAGGAATCATTTGGGAGAAGTATAGGACATGCAAATGAGGGAATTGAGTAAAGAATTCTGTAGAATGTTCCAGTTTAAGGGTTGATGGAATCATGAGAAGATATTGTTTCTCACAGAAGGCAGAATAAATTACAAAAAGAAGAGCACAGTGGCATGGAATTGGAGGCAGAAAAATGCTACAGTAAAGTATTCTGTCTTGTTTTTTCAAATGGAAAAAGTGCTGAGCTGGGAGGAGGTGAGCAGGAAATTTAATTTCTGAAGAGGCCTATATCTACAGTTTTGGGCAATATGATTGGACATGTAGAGATTATAGTGGTGTGCAGTTGATCAAATGGGTGACTGAGATGACAGACAGACAAAGGGATGAAAGGGGGTTTATTTCCAAGGTGTACAAGTTAATTCAAAAAGTAAGGAATGAAGAAATTGCATCAGTGCAGAATGAATCTGCTGAGAACCACTAGGTAAATAGAAGTCCCTAGGTAAGTGGTAAAGTATATATGGAATGATAGGTAAAGTAATACAGGTCAGGAATTTTCACATCTTTAAGTGGTAGTATCTTTATAAATATTTCTGTACATCAGCAAGGTTGAAAAGTATTCTAATGGTACAGGATGTCTGCTGGATATGTGATGGAGTGCATTTGAAGGACTGGCAGCATATTTTTGGGGATGTGATGGCATATTGGAATTTTAAGAAAGGCTACAGGAAGTGATAAATATTTTGAGGGGACAAAATCAGGCATTAACAAAAGAGGAAATGCTGTTAAGGCTAAGCTTGAAGAAACAAATGTATTATGATTTAAAGAAAATGGTATGGGTAGCAATATTGCTGGTAAAGAAAGTGATTACTAGAAGGTGGAGAAGTAAAGATAAACTGGAAACAGAGGAAGTAAGATAACTGATAGAAAAGTTAAGAAGGGAAGAAGAAATAGTGTATAAACTCCCAAAGCAAAAAGTGAAGTTCAGCACTCTGTGGCAAAGTTGGATACAGTATTTAGAGAGGGGCTAAGGTAAGACAAATAAATGAAGCTAAATATTTGTTTGGGGTCTTCACTGGTGCACAGATTTGTAAATAGTGTATATAGTTTTGTTTCTTATTTGGTTTTCTTTATCTTGTTTTATTTCTGGCAGGGGGGAAGAACATGCGTCCTAAGTATGAGGAAGGTGAAAGAGTTGTAAGTAAATAATCATAGATAACGTGATTAGTAGGTCAGTGAAAATTAAAAGCTATTATAGGTAGAATTTTAACAAAAAGGAGGCAACAAATGCTTCTGGGAAAGACCATGATAAGGTTCTAAGGTTCCCTGCTCCTACTCGTCAGTTTATAGTCAGTAGATGAATATAGGGTAGTAAACTGAGAAAAAGAAAGTCCTGAGGGAGTGTTTTGTAAAAGAATGAATTTGTGCGTACCAACATGCATCACCTTGGCTTGTATTTGTTAAATGGGACTTGAATGTTGATGTATTAGTACTTGGGCAGTTGATGCAAATGTGATGCACAGTTTATTTCCTTATTCATTTCAGTTTACATTCTTTTGTCAAAAAGAAGTGGGCAGACAACTCGCATTGATTTCTGATAGCTGTATACATCTCGGGTCAAGCCAGATTAGTATTGGTCAGTCTCAGTAGCTGCCTTCTGATGCCACACGAGTGTTACCATATTCTGGTGTCAGCACAGTTAGTTTCACATCATCACCAGGGGAAACATTGTTGTGATCTGTGTGCACCCGTGACCAGTACCTAGTGTGGCAACATTTCCCCCCCTCTTCCCTCTATAAGATCAGAAACCCCACAATGTTGTAGTCCTCAGATGGTCTGTGGGACTACTCCACATGTTTTATCTGATCCTAATCATAAGGTTTATATGCAGAAAGCCAAAATGACTATGGCCAAGGTAATCCTGTTTTTGGCCAAAGCAACATTGACTAGTAGGGTTTCAGAAGTCCTCTGTTGTTGAGTTTCATAACAAACCTTTCCTAAGAGTAGAGTTACCTTGCAGACTAATCTTATTTTAGTGGATAAAGTAAGTTCAGATTTTAATTTTTTTCATTTTGTTAGCCTTCTAGTGGTCTAGCCAGAGTGCCCATATTGATGGGAGTATGTTATACTGCCTAGATGTTCACAGACAATATTTTATTTAGACTGGCCTGAAAAATTAAAGAGAAGATGAGCATCTGTGCATTTCCTTTACCTCCAATACTGGTAGCTGTTACATCCCTAGTTGTAAGACACTTCCATGTAAACCCAGGGCTTATTCATTTCAATTCATAGCTTTCTGTAGAATTTTGTCAGTGGATGCCATTCGTGCTGCTGTAATATGAGCTTCACTGTACACTTCTGCAAGGTAGTACAAGATGGATGTGATCTGAAGGTCTAGGTCTTCCCTCTAGGCCACTGTCCTTCATGGTATAGATGGGATCTAGGCCTCTTCTGCACCATCAACAAAATGGTTTGGCAGGACAGGTACATCTCTCAGGTATGCTGCTGTGAAACAGACTCCCCATCCACATAAAACAAAGTTTATCCATGTCCATATCCAAGTTCAACTTAGATCTGTGGATGGAAAACAGAACGTTTACCCCAGGACTGCCCCCTGTATACTAATGGACAGAGGCAGCTCCTAAATGCTTATCCCATGCATGGGCCCCCTCAAATTATCTATGGAATGATCCCAGTTATTCTCATTAGGGCTAATATATAGTTATCGACCATGGGATGAGTGAGGCTAGTCTATAACCAAATGGGATATGTTATTCTGAGCAACAAAAGGAAATTGGCTAGGCTTTGAAGTGGTCCACAAGAGCAGTTAGCCTAGTACTTGCCTATGAACTTATGGTGTTCCATCATGATGCTTCCTAGGGTGTACAGCTTGGAACTCTGTCTTACTGTTAAAGTGAGTAAACTGGATAATTTAAGATAAGAAAGTTATGTACTTATCATAATGATAGATCTCCACAAATCCATGTCCATCAGGATACCCTCTCTCCTTCCTCTTCATGCACATTTCTTGCCTTATTGACATTACGAGAAGCCTTCAGGAGCGATAAGGGCTATATCTGTTGTTGAGACAGATATGAGTGTGATTTGCTTTTTGTAATGCCACCATGCAGTCTGCTAGCAAACTCTGGGAAGAGAGGGAAGCAAGGTAGGGTTGCCACCTCTTTTCATATGGCCAAAGTGGGACATTTTTGGTACAAACATCAGATTTTACAGGCCGACACATATCCACGGTGAGTGCAAAGGATAGAACTTAACTTTTTTGCCTAAATAAAAGCTTATTCTTGTAGCATTTTAGTTGCTTATTCTGTTTCTTATAACATTTAGGTATTTTAGATACAGAATAACTGTTTTAAGCAACTATTACATAAAATATAGGAAATAATTTTGTCCTACAATCTCAGGACATTTGCCATTTTTAAAATTTTTTGTCAGGACACAACTGCCAAAGAGGGACTGTCCCTCGCAAAGTGGGACAGGTGGTAACTTTAAAGCAAGGTACATTGCAGGAGTGGGGGGCTCAGTCTTAGAAGAAAGCCTGTGGATGCCACGTTAGCTCCTGTTGCAAACAGTTCACCCACTAAAGTGGATGGACATGGATCGTGAAGCTCTGCTGTTATGGTAAGTAAACTACTCCACTGAAGTGGATGGACGTATAGATCATGAAGTTGTGTTATGGTAAGTATAGGGTTGCCACCTTTTAAGTGGGCCAATAGGGGACATGGGTATGTGGCCAGTATGACACTGACCACACCCTGTACCCATGACATCACTGCAGGAGTGGTGAAGGAGGTCCACTTATGAGTACAAACAGTGTGAAGTTGTTACAGCACACTGAAATTTAAATTATACAGCTGTAACAGTAAAGGTGAAGCATTACTGCAAAAACACTCCTTTCTTGTAGCTGTGACAGTCAGTAAACTTGACTAAAAAACTGACTTCACATAAAAGAAATGAGTATGTTTATTTAAAAAAGCAAAAATTATACATTCTGCATATAACCATAGCTAGAAGAAAATTAAAATAATAATACTGCACACAAACACACCGTCATTTTTAATGTGTATAATTGAGTATGTTTATTGTAAATTAAACCAAAAATACTACATTCTACTTATTACACTATAATTATTCTAAAGAAGAAAACTTAAAATTATACATACTCTACACATACAAGCATACTAAAATTAAGTCAGTTCTTTTCTGAATGTGTACTTTGCATTTGATTTGATGTTATGAAGAAGTGCCCTGTTTAATACAATATTTGAATAAAAGTCACTGCAATTCATTCTGTAATTTATACTCTTCATTAGATCAGCTTTTAACAAATCCATACTACGATTTTGCATATCTGTTTATTTTTAACCAAGGAAAAAAGAACTCTGCAAATGCATTGGATGCTGATATAATACCCTAGCAATTACGGGATGTAGTGCAGTCAGCTCGGGCCCTTCTTTGAAATGTTTCAGATACTTTTCTCCTGGTGATAAGCCTGTGGTGCATAATTCTTGGGGAAAGGACTTAATTGTCAAGTAGTCCTGGAAAAGACTGTCTTCCTCTATGCCCTGCAGACTGAGGACAGTGGTCACTTTAAGTCATAAGTCACTGAATGCAAAAGGCTCAGTTTAAGATAACTTAGTGTAAACAAGTAGCTGTTTTCACTAAAATCAAACCAATTTTCTAAGTACTTGACTGCATTCTCCAAGAACACATTGAAGTCTCTTTTCAGTGTGTTGGAAGAATTGCTGTCTTTTAAGTTCATATGTACCCTAAGTTTTCTCCCAAAGAAGGCATCTTCTGCTCTTGCCTGCAGTTTTTTCTTGAGAGAGGCCATCACTAAAATGTCTCCGTGGCAGCAAGTGCTGTTTTTCTAATATGCTTATGTGCTCATTGAAATCCATGAGAATGACACCGGGAAAGTGCATATAGTACTGGGGCAGTGTAGGTCATATACTCTCTATGCTCATAATCTGAAAAGTACAGCCATATCTGCTGGAGGGTCTCCTGTTCTCCCTATGAGAGGAAATACGAATGAAGCACTGGGAGATTTTTTTTACTACTCTCTCAATAGCTGGCAGGAGTGACAGACCCCTAGTTGTCAAGTGCCTTAGAAGATTCTCAAATTCCATGACATAGAACTCAAAAAAGAAGTCTTTCAAATCTGCTGTCCTTGTGGCAGCACCTGAGAATTGACTGAAAAGTTTAATCACAGAGACTTCTATATAATAAGGTAGTTGTGCTGCAGCTTTTTTGGCTGTGTTGTGAATTGTTGAGCACCACAGCTAGCCTTCTGGAGTGATGTGCACTTTTCATTTAGTCTGGCATACACCCCAGATTTCTTTCCATAGTTTACATTGGCATTATCAGTCCCATATGTTGAAATAGTGCTCCAGCGCTAAGAGTGATTTTCCATTATGTTCATAATCTGTTATTGGCCTGGGCAGATTCATCAGGGTCTTCGTAGAAGTCCAGATGGCCATTCACCACCCCATCTTCTTTAGAAAAGTAAAGCACAACAAGTGAAAATAATTTTATGTTTCCTTTGTTGTAAGCACCTGATTAAAATGACAAATGAATTGCCTGGTTTCTAAAGGTCATGCAGGAGGCATTCCAATGAGTGTAGTCCCAGAACATTTTCAGCAATGGCTTCAGCCTTGGTCCTTCCACAGTATAGTTTCTTTGTCACATCTGAGTCTCTGTACAACTGGCCGGCCAATTTTGCTGCACAGTCCAAACTGTTACAGGAGGTATGCTTAACAGCATGGAACACCTCAGAGGTTTCTGCTGTAATGATTTTAAGAGGTCCTTGCATATCACTTTTGCAGTAATCATTATGTAAGGGATCTCCTGCAAAGGGTATCCCAACATCCGGCCAGTATACTAAAGCCTTTAGAGTTGATAGGTGTTATACGTCACACATATGCTCCTCCCTACAAGGAGTAGGGCATAAAAGGCACACATACCTCAAAACTTATTTGCTACCATTCCAAATTCCATCATTGAACATCTGTCTGAATGCTCTTCTGTGCTGGTTACCAAGTTGTTTTCAGAAAAGTGCCCCATTGGGGTTCTTTATCATCTTCTCTTCTATGTTAGTGTTGTTGGCTTACATGTCATTTAGAAAGAAAAAATGTTAGTGTGGGAGGCAGATTCCTCATAAGGATCGTCACAAACATTGTCTTTTCTGTTTGGGTGCTAATCACAGCCATATGCAGTGTTCCATTTATCAAGTGTTTGTTCCCAAGTCCATATGTAGTCATCTCTCCTCCTTGTCTATTTACCTAGAAAACCAACTTCTAAAGTTGTTGGCTCAAGGTGCTGTGGTGGACTCTTCCCCTCCCAGGGGTCAGCTGCTAGCCAAGAAAAAGGCCAAAAAACTCAGGTCTGATTTGGCTGCTGTCCAGCCTCCCCTGGACATCTCTCTCTCCTTGCTGGTGAAAGCCTAGAGGATTGTCTGGTTGTTGCTTCAGATTCCTGTGCCACAACTCGGTCAGTGGCCGGTATGGATCTATCTTCTCGTAGTTCCAAGGAGGTTTTTCAGATATTTGTTCCAGACATTGAGGCAATCCTCGGCTGATTATATTTGAGAGACTGAGAGGGATTCTGCAAATTCTAGTCTGGGAGGAGATTCCTACTACTCTGATAGTGTTGGCAAGGGTTTGACCCTCTTATGTTTTTTCTTGTGGATATCCCACAAAAGAAGAAAACAAAACAAGCATATTTCCCCTGCTGTTAAAGACCCAAATGTAAATGCCAGGTTTTTACTTGGGGGTTATTCACTGCTATGGCTTTAAAGCCTGCTCATGGAGTTTCTGTACCTGTCCCTTCATGGTCCTTCACTTCTCTTAAGAGACCTAGGGAACAGGATTCTTCTGATGAGGACGATTCTGGGCAGGAGTCTTCTGATGAGGACGATTCTGGGCAGGAGTCTTCTGATGAGGACGATTCTGGGCAGGAGTCTTCTGATGAGGACGATTCTGGGCAGGAGTCTTCTGATGAGGACGATTCTGGGTAGGAGTCTTCTGATGAGAATGATTCTGGGGAAGAATCCTTGGCATACTGTTTTCAGATCCCTTCTTTTTTGGACTATGGATCTGTGGAAGATGATTCTATCAGTCCAGATTATCCTTCAGAAGAACTCTCCTTTGGGGACACTATTTCCAGTATAATGAAAATTTTCAGGTGGGATTTTTCTCAGATTTCTGATATTTAGAGTAGGTATTATGAAGTCCTCCAGATGGAGTCTCGTAAACCCTCTGCTGTTTCTCCAGTTTTAGCTGCCCTCCTCGTTAACTTTTCAGCAGCTTTTGTAGTCCCTGATTCTCAGCATCCAGCTCCCAAGAATCTTGACAGATTTTACAAGGTGCCTGATGATTGTAAATTTCTGAATAAATGTGATTATGCTGATCCTTCTGTGGTGTCCCTCTCTTCTGAAAAACTCTCTAAGCTGTTGCCTGTTACTAAGCTGCTTCCTTCAGACAAGGATAGTAGGGTCATGGAATGACTGGACAAAAAGGTTTTATACTGCTACCACCTTGGCTTTTAGGGCTATCGATTACCAGACTCGACTCGTATAACTATGTTTTATCACTTCTTGCTGAAGTTTCTCAGGTAGTTTCTGATGTCTTTGATTCTGAAGGGAAGGTTTCTGCCCTTTCTTTGCTGGGTTTTACCTCTCAAGTGGCTCGCCACTCCATTAAGTGTAGTTATGGTGCAGATTATGCTTCTTCTAGGGCTCCTGCATTTGTTTCTATTCTGAGGCATTACTCTTAGCTTTATCTTCAGATTTTGCCTGATGTGACACTAAGGACAAATTATTGAATGCTCCTCTTGATAATAAAAATCTTTTTGGGTCTGCTGCTGCTGAACTTTTTAAGTTCTTCCAGGATAAAGGCAAGGCCTTGCAGGAGCTGAAACATATTTTTGTTTCTCCTGTCTTTAAGTTTCAGAGGAATTTTTCTTTCAAAATCTGCTTTTGTTTGTAGGCAGTCTTGCCCACCTCCCAAAGGGCAAAAGAGTTCTAGCTAGCTAAGTCAGACCCTTATTTCTCTGAAGCCTCCTTTTCAGGATAAACCAGGTTCCATCTGACAGTTTGCTTACCTTTTCCCTTGGCCAGGTTCCCTGTCATTTCATCTTTCCCCGTCATTTCCAAATTGGTTAAGGGACACATAAGACTCTTAGGTTCTTTCCATCATCCACCAGGGGTATTTCATGGTGTGGAAGTCTCTTCTTCCCTTTCTGGGCATCCCTCAACCTCCTTGGGAACAGCTTCCTTTCCTTCCAGAGATGCTTCATGCTCTTTTGGCAGGGGCACCATTCAGGTTTTGCTCCCTGCCCAGGAAGGTTCAGGTTTTTATTCCAGAATGTTCCTGGTCACCAGGAAGGAAGACACTTGGAGACCACTTCTGAATCTTTTTTAGCTCAGCACCTTTCTAAAGGTTCACTCTTTCTGGATGATGTCTCTTCAGTCTTTGTTCTTTCTTCTTCCCCAGACATTTCTGTTATCTCTGGATCCCAAGGATGCCTTCCTTCACATCCCCATTCATTCCCTTTTCAGGAAATTTTTGTGTTTCTCTGTTCCTTGCATTTTTAGTTCTGTGCTTTGCCCTTTATCCTCTCTGCTGCCCCAAGGGTATTCACCAAATGCCTTACTCCTGTCATTGCCTTTTGCAGGTTGAGAGGAGTTCATATCTTTCTTTAGGCAACCTGCTCAATCAGGCTTAGTCTCCTGAGGTCCTGCTTCAAGACCTCCAGTGTACTGTTTTCTGTTGTAGAGTCTGGGGTTCACCAAAAACTTTCAAAAATCAGTCCTGGTTCCTTCTCACGATCATGTTTTTCTTGGTTACAGGATCCAGACCATTCCCATGCTAGCATCCCTATCATCACCTAAGGCTCAATTTCTGGTTGTTTTTTTCCAATCTCTCTTTCCTCTGGCTTTAGTCACAGCCAGGGATTTTCTTAGTGTCCTCAGGTTTATGGCTTCCATCATTCCCAAGCTGCCTCTGGCCAGGCTCCATTTGAGAAAACTTTAATGGTACCTCAGATCAATGTGGCTTCAACACTGCCATCCCCTGGATTTCCTATTTCCCTTTCTTCCCCGTCTTAAGCATGAGCTTCAGTGGTGGATTCATCAGCTTTCTCTCAATCCAGGATTTATTTTCCAACCTTCATTCCAGTCTCAAGAGCTATTTTCAGATGCCTAGGACAGTGGTGGGGGATCTTCCTTTGGTCCTATCAAGGTCCAAGGTCTGTGGCCTCTTCATCAGAGTTAGACCACATCCTCTTCAAGGAGATGAGAGCTCTCCTAGCTCTTCAGGCCTTTCATACCCTCCTTCTTCCTGGGCCCCTCGAAGTTTTCACAGACAATACTACAGTAATGTGGTATGTCAACAAGCAAGGGGGGCACATGGTCCTACCTTTTTTGCATATTTGTTCTTTAGGTATGGGGTCTAGCTGTCCAGTATCAAGTGACCCTTTAAGCTGTCTGCATTCCTGCAGAGAAAAATGTAATACCATACTCTTTGAGCAGGTCCAGCACGCAGATTCACGAATGGATGCTTCAGATAGATATATTTCTGGACATTGTCCTTCGGTGGGGTATTCTTCAGGTAGATCTTTTTGCCCCCCCCCCCCCGAAAAGACAACTTCTTCTCTTCTGTTCCAGAGTCCCTGTCCTATGGCTTGGAAGACAGATACACCCTCTCTTTCCCTTGAAATGGGATGTTTCTGTCCGCCTTCTCTTCCCCTTCCTCTGCTTCTGAGGGTCCTGCACATGATCTATCAAGACTTCCCCAAAATCGTGCTGGTGACTCCCTTTTGGCCCAGACAGCATTGGTTCCCCCTCCTTTTTCACTTGACCAGGGGCAATCACCACAAGTTACCTCATCCGGTGGACCTTCTCACACAAGACAAGGGACCTCTTATCCATTCTCACTTGGCCACTGTCCTACTGACTCTCTGTTTGATAGAGTTTTGATCCCTTTTTGTAACCTCTTTTCTGAGGACGTGCCTCATGTCCTGTAGGAGGCCAGGAAACTCACTACCAGAAAAGTCATATGGCCTCTAGTTTTGAGATCAGACAATTTCTTAAAGGCGTTCTTCACATCAGGCCTCCCAGGAAGCCTATTGGGACTTCAGTTTTGTTCTTTTGAGCCTGCTGCTTCAGCTTCCTTGCAGCATTGCACTTGGAAGACTGTTCTTCTTTTGGCCCTTACTTCAGCTAACAGAGTATCTGAGCTTCAGGCTCTCATGGCATTTTCTCCGTTTTTAGTTTTACACAGGGACAGAGTGTCTCTTTGTACTAATCCTTTTTTCATGCTCATGGTGGTCAGTAAGTTCTCTCTTAATCAGTCTAT
>NC_056733.1:442500-509910 GCF_019279795.1 Protopterus annectens | reverse complement strand
TACTATTCAACTTGTATGAAAAATAAATGATGCATTAACACCACTTCATGTCATAAACACTGTACATTATTTATTTAATCTTGTCACACAAAGTGGAAAGTATGACCATTGTGCAGTTCTGTTATTGTCTTTATAGTTTTCCGCTACATTTACATAAGCTCTACTTTTAGTAATACTTTGAGCTTACAGGTTACATCCGTATCACTCCAACTGCTTTTTCACAATAAAAAATTGATTGTAAAATAAAAATCCTGTATTACAGTCATCATATGCACATGGTTTCACACCTACATGGCTCAGCTGATATCCTACAAAAAACTGTTTGTGGTCTATGGTCTTGCTACTTTCAACACCTTCATGTGGTTTGGTACCCCAGTGGACCCGCCGATGCATTACTAAGTTACACTTCTTGTAGAAACTTCTGTTGCAGTCAGCACATTTATATGGCACTTTATGGATTTGAAGTGCTGCAAGTCCTTCCTGCACAGAAATACTCTTGTCACACTGAGAAGATTCATGGCTCCTTTCTTCCTTATGAGACTGTTGCTGCGGACGAGTGAAGTGAAGATCACGGGTTCTTCTTTGACCTTGAGACAGCTGGTTTTCCTCAAGTGATGGTGTCTGGCTCTGTTTGTCTTTGGACTCAGTGTATCTGCTAACTGTATACAAAAAAGTCTTATTAGAATCTTATTAACAGCAGTGACATTTTTTTTTTCAGCTGTTCAAACAAAAAATATTTTATCCATCAAAACCTCAGAGACCTACTTCCAAAGAATCACATTAAAATATTGTGGATTTTCCCTCCAAATATGTTTTTATTTCTTGACTTTAATATTCAGAGTAGGTTTGTGACTAAACACTAGTCGGGCTGTTCTCAGACTTTGACAAAAGTCAGTACAGAAATGGATACAAAAGTACTGCAAATCTTTATGCATAATAAAATTAATGGAAAGTAAGATAAAAAGATAACTGTAGAAGTTAAATGGCACAACATGAGGAAGGGTGAGATTAAAAATTTACTTAAATGCAAAATACATTTGTATCTAAGAAAAAAAGCAGAAATGACCAACTGTAATTTAGTGAATTGCTGGCGCTGCTCAGCCCAAGTTGTTTATGCCCTGAGGACCTTGTAGCTCTAAATGTGGACATACCTGAACATTAAAAATCATAGCATGGGCCTTTGAAAAATCATCACAGAGGGTCAGAAAGAGGAGAGCTTTCATTTTTTATTTTTCACAATGGAAGGTTTTTATATACTACACTCTATACACTTAACGGTAGTGAATCTAATATAGACTTAACTTATTTACATATAAACAGGTCCGACTTTATGAGGAACATCTTAAATCTAGGAAGATCAAGGCTAAATCTGAGGGGCAAAAAATCACAGTGCTATGTCTAAATCTTAACAGTTGGGAGGTATGCATGTAGAACATGAAACCATTTGGGAGATGCTGGCACACAGAACAGGTTGCCTTGTTGCCACTATACCTCACAGTTCTTGCACACTTAAGGGCATATTATATAGTATGTTGCATTAGTACAAC
The DNA here is from genome assembly GCF_019279795.1 of Protopterus annectens. Classification (NCBI taxonomy): domain Eukaryota; kingdom Metazoa; phylum Chordata; order Ceratodontiformes; family Protopteridae; genus Protopterus; species Protopterus annectens. Next base: position 508,363 of record NC_056733.1, on the reverse strand, counting down.
TGCCTTCTACAGTGTTAAAGTACATTTTCAGCATAGAAATTGTTTTGCATTACAATGGCTTATCTGGCCATATACAGAGCTCTCCTTAAGGCCATTCCCCAGCCTGATGTGGCCAGGTCTGTGGCAGAGCCAAAAAAACCCAGACTATAAACTAGACTATCTGGGCTTGACCAACAACCGGAGTACTGCAGTGGCAGTCAGCAGCTGACATTGCTTCTGTCATTTTGGAGGCTCATTTGCAGGATGGCCTACTTTGGGGAAGTGTAGCTGGTGCTGCCAAGCGCATTTGCATGGGATCATTCATGTATGTATGCAGAAACAATAGGAAAGGTATCAACAGCCCTTGTGTAAGCCAGTATGCCTATCAGCTGCTGCAGGTGGGGTCGGAGAGAGAATACAGCAAAGCGTATCATTCTCCATGGCTGCTTTCAATGACTGTTCTTCTGACTTGCTTTCATCTCCACCGATGGTCACTGAAGTGGAAGGGAGGAAGGGCTCAGTACCATTACAACAGGGGTATTTGCTCGATAGGGAGGGAAAAAGTACACCTAGACTGTAAAAAGAATCTCCCAAAGTATGTTACCATAGCTACAGATAGCTGGGGCAACAACTCATGAAGCGCAGAAAAGCTGCCTTGCAATATAGGCTGAACTACAGTATTAGCTTTTCAGGAGGGCTTCAGTTTAAGTCCTCTTTTAATCTGTGCCAACTGTAAAAAATAATATAATCAGCTGCTTGGAATTTTTTTTTAGCTTTCACCCAGTGTTTCATCTTCCAGAGAAACTATTTTTTAAGCACCTTTATTGAATCTCCACCTTTTGAACGTACATTAATAGAAAACAAACCATAACATTTTTCATTACTTTAATGCATTGCATGCATGGTTTCTTTTTAACAATCACCATTCACTCCAACATTACATACATTGCTCAGTTCCTACCATCTCTTAAATATGTTGTATGCATTTCTTCAGAATTCTGAAAACATTTGTCATTACATAAAGGAACTCACACTAATGAATGGACAACGTATATAAAAATGAATGTTTTTATTTGTTAACTGGCTAAATGAATTAGTCTTTCTTCAACCCTTTTCAGCCATGGGCCACAGGGCTAGGGCAAATACAACATATGTATGGGCAATTTAGTGCAGCTAATTAACCAGCATACCTTTGAAAGGGTAAAAAAAAAAACACTACCCAGAGAATGCCAAAAGAAACAGGACAAAATATGCAAGACTTCACATGCACATACAATGAAGTCAGGACTGGAGATGTAAGGCAGATTAAACCCGCAATTAGGACAGCTGTTTAATCTTAGCCTCACCTCAGGATATGTACCCAAGGAGTGGCGCACGGCAACTGTGGTCCCACTTCATAAGGGTGGTGCCTCCACCGACCATGGAAATTACCACCCCATTAGCTTGACAAGCCTTATCTGCAAAGTCATGGAGAGGATCATAATGGAACTCATAAATAAAGACATAGGGAACTTGCAGACTTTGGATCCAACCCAGTTTGGCTTTGTCAAAGGCAGATCCTGCCTCTTAAACTTGGTTGACTTTTTCGAGACAGACACCAAGGCCATTGATGAGGGAAAGGCAGTCCATACAGCCTACCTCGACCTGGCAAAGGCCTTCGACACAATACCCCACTCAGGTATCATCGAAAAACTCATCAGCTTGAATGTAAACCCATACATCACAAGATGGGTTGCAAACTGGTTAAGTGACAGAACCCACAGGGTCAGAGTTGCTGGAGCCATGTCAGACTCAAAGCCTGTCACTAGTGGTGTCCCACAGGGCTCAGTCCTGGGTCCACTCTTGTTCGGCATCTACTTTTCTGAAGTACAAGCAAACACAGGAGGGTTATGGCTGACAAAGTTTGCAGATGACTGCAAACTGGGCGTCATAGTCGAAAACACATCTGACACAGATATCCTTCAGAAGGGCCTCACAGAAATGCTGGCTTATATTAAGGTAGGAACATATGTTTCACAAAAAATACCCATTCTTAAAGGTACAAAGCAAGGATGTCCACTTTCTCCACTATTATTCACTTTAGTAATGGAGCCTTGGGCTAATTTGATTAGAAACAGTACTGACATAGAGGGTTTTGAAATAGACGAAAATACAACATCAAAAATTCAACTTTTTGCAGATGATGTTCTAATTACATCAGCAGGATCTAATTCTTCTATGCAGTCTTTATTTGATAAAATGATGAATTTTAAAAGTATTTCTGGTTTAATATTCAATGAAGAAAAAACTAAAATACTACCTATATATACACGAAAAAATATTCTCATTAGTGATTTTACTAAATATGTACCCAATTCAGGTCAGATAACTTATTTAGGTATAATACTATCTAAAGATATTAAATCTATTATATATAATAACTATAATACCTGTTTTTCTTAATATACAAAATCTTTTAATACCTGGAATAATATGTTTTTTACTATGGAGGAGAGACTTACAATTATTAAAATGATAATATTCCCCAAGATTTTATACTTAATACAATCAATAATACTTTCACCTACAAAAATAATTATCAAGAAACTGAATACACTAATGTTAAATTTCTTATGGGCACCTAATAGACCTAGGATTGCATTAAAGAAACATATTAATAGCTGGTCTCAAGGGGGTATTTCTTTTCCAGACTTTAATTTATATATTATCTCTTCTATTATAAAAGTTATTACTTTATTAATAGATCAGTCATATATCACAAAATGGAAAGATTATTGGGAGCTAATTAGTATGCACTTCATGAAAATCTCCTTAACACATAAAAATATGATTGTAAATAACTCCATGTTGTGGTTGCTAAAGGAATTTTGTACTTCACCTATTACACCTAAACATATGGTTTGTTACCCATTAAATATTATTATTAGTTATCGTAACTTTATATTCATGCACCTAAGTATAGGGAATGGAATTTTATTGTATTCCCTATAATGTATACTCAGGATATGCTTATGTCATCTACTTCTGAAGGAGCTCATTTAGCTATAGATAATGATCTAAAGTACTGGTATCAGCTGATATCTAATAATAAAGTTAAAAATCTAGATTTCTTAAAACAAGAATTTGATCTAAGAGAAACTTGCTGGTTAGAGGTTCAGATCTTTAGACAACATCTCATTGATAGAATAGATCTAATGTCTATAACAGTTAAAGAATCTATTCCAAAACTGATTGATTACTTGATATTAAATTTACAGCATAAAGTTTCTGATAATTTTATGTATATATGAAAGTTTACCTTTATCAGACAAGAAACTTTTACAGTGTAGATTCATACTGGAATTATTTCACCTCTATTAATGGGGACCCACCAACTCAACAAGATAAACAATATATATTGGAATCTGCTTATAGAACTACATCTTCCATTGTCTGGAGACTTTATACATGGAAATTTTTACATAGATCTTTTATACACCTTTGATGATGAATAAAATAAATAATAAAGATAATCTATGTAAGAGATGTAATGTAGAAATTAATGCTGACTGGGCTCATATGTTTTATGACTGTATGAAGTTGAAAGAATACTGGAAGTCAATTAATGAATTTTTGCAGGCTCTTTTTACAGATAATTTCATTATTTCTAAGTCTCTTATATTATTCAACACACCTGTACCTCAATGTGTTAAAAGATTAAGCTTCCCTTGTTATGGTCTATCCTAGCAGTGGCCAGGAAAATAATAACTAGAAATTGGATTTCAGATACACCTCCTTCGTTCAATGAATTTAAAAATGTTATGAATATAATGTGCCATATGGAAATAAGCACAATTAGAATGAGAACAACTAGAAAAACATCATATTATATTGTATGGGATAATTTACAAAATTTGTTAAAAAAATTCTAATTTCAATAGCACGGTATTTTAGTTTAATTAATTGATCTGATTGTAGTGGATGTCTTTGTAAATACTTTAGTTGTTTTGTTGAATATTATAATAATACCTATTTTTAATTACTTGTATAAAATTGTTATGATATTTCTCTTATATGTTAAAACAATAAACCTGTTTTGAAAAAAAAAGAAGGGCCTCACAGAAACGGATAACTGGTGCCAGAGCCATGGCCTAAAGTTAAACGCCAAGAAATGCATAGTCATACCTTTCGGGAAAAACAAGGTTACCCCTAGCTACCATATAGGTGGCAATCCACTGAGCACAGAAGAAGTCATCAGGGATCTGGGGACCCAGGTTGACAGTAGCCTTTCGTTTGACACTCATGTTGCTAAAGTAGTTAGGAAAACCTTCTATATTGCCCACCTGATCATGAAGGGATTCACATCTAGATCAAGGGAGGTCATCGTCCCCCTGTACTCATCACTCATTAGACCTATGATTGAGTACAATGCCCCGTTCGGTATGTATCTGACCCGACACCTGCTGCAGCTTGAAAGGCCCCAAAAGTTCCTCACCAAAAGGATAAATTTTTGTCTTATGCTGCCCGACTGAAAGAACTCCAGCTCTATTCAGTCTCATACCGCTTGCTCAGAGGTGACCTGTGCCTGACATATAAGGCCATGTCAAACCCAGATTTGATGAATATGCTTCACCTCAAAAAATCTAGATCCCTCAGAACCACAAGGGCGGGAAACTTAAACCTTGACACGGTTATAAATAGAACGTGCTGGAGGGACAGATTCATCACCCAGAGACTCCCTATGCTGTGGAACAAAATCCCGGTACATGTGAGGCAGAGCACCTCGCTGGCCTTGTTCAAGAGGAATCTTGACCAATGGATGGGAGATCGCAGATATACCCCAGGGATTACTTCAGTGTCACTGCTTGACAGAGGCACAGCAAAATAATAGGCATAGTTTTTATTCAAACTAAAGGGGTGGCGAAAGCCACATAACTATGGGCTAGGCTTATAAATGCCCTTGGGCAGATAGCCTAGTATGAACCTATGAACCTATGAACAACAGAATTACCCAGTGTTAACCAATCAGAAGTTAAAGGTGAGTCTGCCATAATAAAGAATAGATTCTGACTGTAGCAGTCATTTATTTCAGATGCTGACAAAACAGCAGACTTTTGCTAACTGGATTTGATAAATTCTAATTGGTTATTTATGCTCAGGCAAAGAAAAATTCCCTCCAGTAACTGAAATTCAGAATAATGGCTAGAGTTTTTCCTCTTCTGTTGTTTTCTTCTTTCGGCTTTTAATTCAGCATGATGCTAGGATTGTGATGTAGTTGTTGGTCATTTGTTACGCTCACTTGTTGTAAAAGGTTATTTTATATAACCAAGGACTGAAGTCTGTTTAAATAAATATGATTTATATTAAATGCATTGACACATGATCTGATATATCATCCTTGACTTAGTATGTCTGTCTGTTTCATTCTATATAATCCCAACAGCTTTATACATAATGCTTTTAGTACCTATATGTGAGACATTATTCTACAGTGGATAACTTAAAATCTTGTTATCCACAGCCCAGTACTCTTCTGATCTTTTTTTTTTTTTTTTATTCCCACACTCAGGGGTGTATGTTGTGACATCACACATTAGGCTTTGGGTGCAGAATTAGCCTGTCTGCCAATAAGTTCAGTCACAATCCACCGAATGAGCCAAACCTGCAACACAGGAAAACAAAACGCTAACATAAGAATCTAATAAATTACGCATTTGCCTGACTTAGAAGAAAATTTGTTAGTAGCCTTAGGACACAGATGCTGTCCAAATGCATGGGGAGGGATGCAGGGTAATATAAAAACAATGTTAAATGGCCTCTTCAGAGCTTAAATGGATAAGGGAAAAAAACTATGCATACAGCTTACTTAGATTTGGATAAAGCATTTGATAGAATTCCCCTGTCTGACATTGTCAACAAACTCACATAAATCAGTATAAACCCGTTAACACGCTAGACAGCTGGCTCACTGATAGCTCTCAGGATGTTAGAATCAATCAGGCCACCTTCACAAAGAGGTTGGTCACCAGTGGAGTCCCCAAGGGCTCTGTTCTAGGCCCATTCCTCTTTGGCATCAAAGCCAATATCAAAGGCCTCTGACTAACAAAGTTTGCAGATGAGTATAAATTGGAGCAGTCACTGAATCTCCCTAAGATGAGAACATCCTTCGGAAAGGTCTAACAAAGACAAATGCTTGGTCCCAAAGCCAAAGCTTATAACTCAATACCAAGAAATACATTACAGTATCTTTTGAGAAGTCTTCCACAATAGGCAACTATGTCATCAATAAAATACCCCTAAAACTTGATTCATTCAGCAGGTATCTGAGAACTCATATAGATAGCAACCTAGCCTTCAACCAACATGTGTAAGACAATCTTTCTATGTTTTTTTTTTTTTTTTTGTTATGCGGAGTCCGGAATACCTATACAGCTATTTAAACCAGAGTCTAAATCATATATATGTACATATTAATAGCTTACAGATAAGATGGGTGATCTAAAAAGTTGTCTTTATTAATAGTACATGGGTAGTACTTGGACATATAAATATATTTTTAATGTAAATGCAAGGGATGGGAAAGCAACAGTATTTGCCTGTGCATACTAAACAGAATTGTATTGCTACACTTTAGGTGTTCACATCTGAAAAAGCCAACAGCAGTGGCTTCTGAAGTACTTCAATAAATAAAATAAAATGTAAACAATGGCAATCATATACTCTACCCACTGCTGTTATACTATTAAATCTGCATGTAAATACCGTTAACGGTACAGCACCAGCATTAACAGCCTCCGAGTGCTGATTTTCTGTTGATGGTATTTCAACCTCAAGTAGGACAAGACTAAGTTCCCCACACACTTACCATTAAATGAAACAACAAACAGTGCAGCCATGCAATGTAACTGGTGGGGCAGGCCAACAAATGATTAATAAATCTTAGCTAGACAAACTGCATGTTTAAGCTTTCTACTGGCAACATAGCTCGCCATCCCCCTTTACTATGTAACTGTACTCTTTTCAAAGTGAAGCAGAAAAAGAGAAGAGTAGCAATTACTTATCTGGATAAAACTCACACATCTGCAGAACCTCAGGGTTACAACAGAACAGTCCAATGACGAGGGCTTTAAATTCAGATAGCTGGAAAATAACAGTGAGAGAAATGTCTGCCTAATCTCATTTACTGGGGCAGAGGGTCTAAAGGTCCATTTCTGCCACTACTGCCTCAATGTCAAAGAGGTCTGCCAAAGCCTGAAAATAGTTTTGTATGTCTAAAGAAAAGTCCAGCTTGGGATGGGTTCTATCTATCTGTTTGTTGAGAGGTTTCCGTGGCGCTAGCAATGGCCAAACCCCGCAGATATCTTCACTCTAAGAATCATCAGTGGAATTTATGAACAGCAACTTAATTTTTGTCTGGAATCCAGTCTAGAAAGTGATGTAAGATTATTTGTTTTGTATAATGAGTTGACAGATTTCAAAAATTCCCTACAGTGTATTCTGTTAGAAAAATAGGATGAGCAAATGACTAACTAGGAAAAGATGACTTTGAGCTGGGGCACAGGATCTGAACTGCATAGATGTCGTAAGGCCTTACTGGGTTTAATTGTGTTAGCTGCCAAAAAAGCAATTATTAGAAAAAGGAAATCAAAATCTAAATCTAAACCAACTGTATTTAAAATATTGAATGTTGTAAAATAGATAAATGAATGAAAAGAGGGATCTTTACAAATGGGAAGGAGCAATATACATAGAAGTAAATGGAATTTGTGTAAATACAAACAGAATAATGTTCAGGAGGAGAAGTGAGGTGTAAGGGAAGGCAGGAATTCAACAATTTATGTAATGTTGGACCAAAAGACAGTTGTTATAAAGAAAAACAAATGTAATGTATAATGTATGGAAAAAATGTTAATATGGTTTGTTTTTCCATTAATGTATGCGTGCCTTATGTCTATGTGATACTTCTATAAAGGCGTTTGATATTACAGTCAATAGAAATATTTTTTAAAGTCAGAAAAATGACAGAATTCTGATGGCTGATGCTGATAATGTTCCTGATAGTGCTTTACTGTGTACAAGAATTCAAACCAAGGAAATCACTTCCACACACACCAACATGGATGACTTATAAATTAATATGTGTGGACTGATGAGCAAAATCTGAGAAAAACTAGGACTAGGATAGTTCCAGAGGTAGCAGCTGGAGCTAGAAGATCAAATATGAGGGAAATGAACTCACAAATTGGTAATAAAGATGAAACAAAGAAGGTTTTCATTGTGATTTCAATTAATACATTTACAAATCCCTTGTGGACAGACAATTTTCAGAAAATGCGAGAGACAGAAATACAATAAAGTTACAATATAGTTCTGCACACAAACCTTTCAGACTGCAGGACCATAACAAGGTGGATTGAAAAGATCAGAAGGATTTTATATAGTGCAATATCAGAAGGTTTGGTTCTTTCAGGCAAAAGAAAATATGCTAGAAGAAATAAGAAATGCATCAAACATAGTTTAGGTTGATAGTGTTGCAAGACTTGACATTCCTGGATACACGCATTATAAGTGCTAGAGCATTGCCAGCAGTGGTAATTAAGGTTGCTACTATAGGCACTTAATGACTGGCATACGAATGGAATAGAAACAAATAATGTGCAGGTGTTATGAAATTCATAGGAAAGAAAGGACACAATTTGTTTAGAAAACTGCAGACCCACCTTATTTCAGAATTATAATTACTGCTTAATGGAATAATTGTTACAAATGAAAATTAAAAGTCTTATTAGGAAATACATAGAAAAATAATCATGGATATGGTTGTCATTACTGTTCAGGGTACATTTTGGGTAATTAAGGACTTTTCTGAGAGGAAACTAGTAGATGATATTAAAGAATACATGTAAGGGTGAAATATAAATAAAGCATATGACGAAATATGCCAGAAGATTTTGCCGATGTTGTTGGAATTAAATGGTTTAATGTGAAATTTAAAAGATGGGTGATGATGATACGAATAAATGGCCTATAATAAATGGGCATACTGGAAATGAAGTTAGATTTCTTTGAGGTGATATGCAAGTATGTCCTCTCATTTCAATGATATTTGGACTCTGTATTAATCTGTTAATGTTGTTGTCTTTTTCGGCTTTTCCCGGTTAGGGGTCGCCACAGCAGAACTCTGGTCCGCTAATGATTGGCAGTAGATTTTTACGTGCCGAGTTGCCAGCCCTGATGCACAACCTTCAACGAAGATATGCCCATTCACGCATGTCTCCACACAGAAGATGTATTAATCTGTTATTATGACATTAAAATAGATGAGGAGAAAACTTTGCAAATGTATGTTTAAAGTATTAGTTATAACCTTTGAGAGAGTAGTTATCATATAGCAGAATGGGAAATGATTACAGAAGGATGAAAAAGATGTTTATATGGCTCTGAATTATATACAAGATTTCTCACAGTAACAAAGTGTATATGCTTAATATTCATTAGGTCTGAGAAGTTCAGGGAAGCATTTTATTTAGTTTTAGAGAGTGCAGATATACAAGCAATGCAGATTTTTCGACTTTATGGGAAAGTCATTCGAACCCAATTAAAATGGTATATTGTATCAAGCTATGGAAATTTTTTTTGGCAATTATCCATCCTGTCTTATTTTTATACACTTTACTTAAAATTTTAATACAAACCTGTGTTTATAAGACATACACAAAACTAGATGCATTTTGAAAAGTTATAAGAACAGAACTTTTACTACTTTCATAGGAATAATACCAAGCAAGCAATCACGAGGGAGCAGCCTGGCTATATACACCTTTAAGCAGACAAACTTAAAAGTTCTTGCCACCCTTATGCAGCACTTTCACTGCCTACCTCCAAAATCAAACAGAGCATTGCATAATAAGCCTCGTGTATATTTGTGGCTACCCATCTAGTCATTAAGGCCAGCATTAAAGGTAGTCAAGTAGTACTTTGTTTAATCCGTAGTGCCTTTTGAGACACCATGGAGAATCCCTTCCACTTTGAAAGGTATGATTTCTTAGTATTAGGTTTCCTGGCCTCCTGCAGGACAGTGAGCACGTCCTCACTGTAAAGGTGTCTGAAAAGGATCAGAATCCTATCATCCACAGAGTCCACTGAAACGCGAACAGACCTCTGTGTCTTGGGAAATCCACACACTGCTTCAATCAAACCAACGATGGCTAGCAGCACAAAATAACGTTTTCTGAACAAACGTATATCTTCAGGCAAACCAGGGGCATAGCTATGGGAGCTGCATGTGCTCCCATATACGCCAACCTGGTTATACTGGAGTGGGAAGAGACCAAAATATTTACTAGTAACTATATGAAAAGCATCAAATACTATTCCAGATATTTGGATGACATCCGTTTGATATGGGACGGTGGACACATACTGTTGGACCAATTTTTGGAATATATTAACAATAGTAATAGTTATTTGAAATTTACGTTTTCTAAAAACAACAAGGGTTTGGCATACTTAGATACATTAGTTTCTAGAGATGACAACAAATTTAGTTCCAAGATATATAGGAAAAACACATTTTCAAACAATTATTTAGAATATTCCAGCAATCATCCAAAGAGGCAATTTATGAATATTTATAAAGGGCAACTTATTAGAGCAGTCAGGATGCATCTGTATATACGGACATGTTGGAGGAAGTGACATTCATTACCTCACTATTTAAGGAGAGAGGTTATGATGTCAAAGCTATGTCCAAAGGTAGGAAATATGTTATCAATGAGTGGGGGAAAAAATATACACCTTTAATGGGTGAAAGATATAACATCAGTAATAATAAGGTAGTGCAAAATTTAGCTGTTAAGGTGACAGACGACAACGTTAGTTCTTTTGACAGGACATGTATTTTGGAATATGGTCCACACATTGGTAAGGTTAAGAAAATCCTGACTGACAATTGGCATATTATATTAGTAGATCAGGACATCGCCCCTGTCTTAGGTAAAGGCCCTAGATTTGTCAACAAAATTGGTATTAATATTAAATTCATCTTAGAGAGGGGTCATACCAACAAGACCCCCACATACAAGAATACATCTAAATGTGGAGCTTGCAATCAATGCTATACCATATTTCATGGTGACAGTGTGGTGTTGGACAACTATAACCACACTAGAATTAAGTTCTGTGGAGGTAATTGTCAAACTAAAATGGTTATTTATCTTGCCATATGTATGACCTGTTCTGGGTTCTACATAGGCAAGACTGAAAGGAGATTTAATAGACATATTTATTCTCATTTATATAGCATTAAAAGAAAGGATGACAAAAATTCACTTTATAGACATGTTAAAAAACATGGAGATAGTCACTTTTTTAAATCTGGTATAGTAGATAGTGTGCAGGCTGATCAAAGAGAGGGAGATTTTAAAGGTATGCTGTTATATAAAGAATTATGTTAGCAAATTTATACAGATGCCTCTACTCCACCAGGTTTGAACGATACCATATCCATTAAACCATTATTGGCATTGAAATGACATATTTACAAATTAGTTTTATATTTTCTTCATGTTCATTGTAGTAAGTAAGTGACTTTAGAAAGTCAAATAGTAACATTCTATATTCTCTGTGACTAACATTTCAGCATATGCACTTGCTATATTTTATGGTAACACATCTGATTTTTTGAAGTGCATTTTCAATTACAATTTTTAATAATAACTTTAGCGATTCAATATGTATGTATTATAGTAATCCATATACGTAGTAGCGCTGTGTTAGTAAATGTGTATGTATGTCTTTAAATAAGTAAGACAGATTTCAAAAAGAACTGGCGCCAAAAAAGTTATTTAAAGATCTGTTAATATTAGGTTCAGTGTTCTGATGAAGCTTGTAATTATACAAGTGAAAGCGCTTAACCCATTTTGGAGTTTGGATTTATTAAATGATTTTACAATACTGTTATTGTCCGAGATATACGTTTGTTCAGAAAACGTTATTTTGTGCTGCTAGTCATCGTTGGTTTGATTGAAGCAGTGTGTGGATTTCCCAAGACATAGAGGTCTGTTTGCGTTTCAGTGGATTTTGGTGTTTTTAGTTCTTAGTCGTTCCATTGTTCGCACTGGTGGTTATCATCCACAGAGTGAGGTGAAGAGATTGGCACTGTGGGGGGATTTGGTTTCCCTTGTGCAGTATGAGAAGGTCCACTCTGAGGGGTAACTTGTGGTGATTGCCCTTGGATAGTTGTAAGAGGTGGGGGAAACCAATGCCGTCTTGGCCAATAGGTAGTCGTCAGCAAGATTTCTGGTCTGTCCTGCTGGATCTTCAGCAGGACCTTTTGAACAAAAGGGAAGGGGAGAAGTGCATAGATGAACATCTCCTTCCGGGAAATTGAAAAGGCATCAGTTGCCATAGCCTGTGGTTCTGGTAGTCTGGTGCAGAAGGAAGGCAGTTGCCTGTTGATGGAGGAGGCAAACAGGTCTATTTCAGGTGCACTCCACTATTGGACCAGGTAAAGGAAGAAATCCCTGTGAAGCATTCATTTGCATGTCATTGTCATGGATCTGCTGAGGGAGTCTGCCTGAGAGTTCTGTAGGGAAGGTATGTAAACCGCATGTAAGGTCACTCCTTGGGAGTTGGCCATTTCCCACATCAGGAGAGCTATCTGCAAAGCAAATAAGATTTGGACTCCCCTTGCTTGTTGAGATACCACAGCACTGTGGTATTGTCTATGAAAATTTTTAGGGGTCCTGGTTGAAGTTTGGTTTGGACTGCTGCCCTCAGGGCCAGTAATACTGCTCTCATTTCTTGGATATTGATGTGTTCTTTCCTGTCTGGTACTGGCCACACTCCCTGCACTTTCAGGTGCCCCAGAGTTGTTCCCCAGCCTAACTCTGAGGCATCTATGTACATAGTCTGCTTTGGTTGGGGTGGCTCTAGGGGAAGACCTGGGTTGAGGTTCATCTGCTTCAACCACCAATGTATCTCCAGTTTGAGGCAGGGCAGGAGGGGTACCCTGTACTTGATGGCGTGGGAATGGTGTGTCCAGACTGACCTGAGGTACCATTGTAGTTTCCTCATGTGGAGTCTTGCTAAAGGTAGCATGGGTAAAGTGGACACCATGTAGGCCAGGAGCCTAAGGTACTGCGTTGCAGTCTCCTCTGTGGTGTGGAGGGCCAGAAGTAGGTATTGTGCCAAGTTTTCCACCTTTTGGGGCAGCAGGTAGGCTTTCATGATGTCTGTACGGATCTCAAGATGTCTGCATCCCAAGAAGACTATGTCTTGTGTAGGTTCCAGTTAGGATTTGGGGGAAATTTATCTGAAATCCCAGGGACTTTAGGAGAGAAATGGTAACTTGCAAGTGTTGCATGAGGGTCTGTTTGCAGTCTACCTGAATGAGCAGGTCATCCAAATATGGGAATAATTGGATTCATTTTGTCCTGCAGAAGGCAATAACTGGAGCCAGACATTTGGTGAAGACTCTGGGTGCAGTAGAAAGCCCAAAGGGCAAGGCAGAGAACTGAAAGTGAGAGAGGGATATAGGGAGGTGGTGGGGGATCCACGGTTGGCAGGTAGTCACACACTACCCGCCCTGTCTTGAAAGGGTAGCCTCTGGCTGGTAGATGGGGTGAGTCTGGTAGGAGTGGGTTACTTCCTTGAGGTTTTCCTAGGCTTAGAAGAGGTAGAAGGCTGAGAGTGCTTTCTGATAAATTGAGTTTTGGCTGGATAATTCCTCTGAAATTTAGGAATTGGGGAAACCAGCAGGTGTTTTAAATCTTGCATCTCTTTCCCCTTTTGTTGTAAAGACTTGAATAAATCTGCCACTTTTGCTCCAAACAGGGCTGTATTGTCCAAAGGAGCATCCATCAGCTTAGCTCTGAAATCATCTGGAAGGGGTTGGAGACAAAGCCAAGAATACCTTCTTAAGGCAGATGCTGATGCTGCTGACCTGACAGAGGCCTCAGCAGCATCATAGCTGCACTTGATGGAGTGCCTGGTAACCTGAGAAGTGACTGCAACTAGGGAACACAGCTGAGCTTTGGCAGCAAAGTCTGGGGAGTCAGACAAATCCTTGGAAATCTTCTCCTACAGGAACATGGCATATTTAGCCATATATGTCTGAAAATTAGTTGCTCTGAAAGCCAGAGAAGTATATATTTTCTTATATATTTTCTTACCCAAGTGCTCCATGGTTTTTCTGTCTTTGTCAGACGGGAGGAGGGTGGTAAAATGCAGTAGCTTAGAAGCCTTGTCATTAGAAATGGAAATAGTGGCAGGGTCTGCAGCAGGACACTTTATAAGGATTTTTGCATTCTCAGGGACTTTATAGAACCTATCATTTCTATATGGGGCAAGTGGCTGGGAGTGTGGGATTAAGCATGCTGCTGAGGAGGCATCCAGAAGGGCAGGAAGAATGAGAGGAACAGAAGAAGGGGTTGGGGAATCCATCTGGATGAGGTCATAATACCTATTTTGTACCTCTGTCATTTATGACGATTCCCTCTTAATACTCCTTTATTTTAGCTATAATTTTCCCAAAGGTTAGATCCTCTGCTGCAGAGTCAGGATTAACAGATTCTTCCTCTGGGGAACCATATTCTAGGGGAGAAGGCAGCTGGGCGGTATATGAAAGGGATTCTTCAGAAGAAGACGAATCAGAGAACTGCTCCTCTTCCATCTGAGAGGGATCTGACGTCTGAGGCCTTGGGCTCAGGATTGGAGGATTTACGGCAATTCCAGGGGTGGTAGGCCGTAAGGCCATAAAGATATTAAACTGTTTTGGCTGAAAGCCTGCAAATCCGGAGTACTTTCAGTAGCTGGAGACACATGCTTCCTCTTTTCCTTCTTTTTTTAATGATGGCCTAGCAGGTGTCTGAGCAGAGGAAGATCTAGTGTCGGATGAAGGAGGCGCAGATCAAAGAGAAATTGCAGTAACAGATCTTGATATCTCTATCACAAAACCTAGGAGGATACAGACCATGTACTGCTAATAAGAATGGAAAGGGTTTGGAGTGGATGAGGAAATGCACGGTATTTAACTTTGCAAAAATATGTTTAAAGTATCAGTTATAACCTTTGGGAGAGAAGTTATTATGCATGATGGGGAATGATTACAGAAGGATGAAAAAAGATGTTTATATGGCTCTGGATTATATACAAGATTTCTCACAGTAACAAAGTGTGCATGCTTAATATTTATTAGGTATGAAGTTCAGAGAAGCAGTTTTTTTTTTTTTTTTTAGTTTTAGAGGGTCTAGAGATACAAGCAATGCAGATTTTTAAACTTTATGGGAAAGTAATTTGAACCCAATCAAAATGGTATATTGTATCAAGCTATGGATTTTTTTTTTTGGCAATTATTCATTCCATCTTATTTGCATGTGCTTTACTTAGTTTTAATACAAAACTTGTGTTTATAAGAAGTACACAAAAAGTACAGTTGTGTACACTTACCATAAATGTAGATGTTTGAGTGCATTCACTGTTGCAGTCATTACATTTGGGTAATCTGCTTGCAGGTTGCCCTCAGTCGGCCTGATTAACAAAGTCTTGGGTCCTGCGTCGGTTGCTGTTCCTTCTTCCAGGACGTCAGGTCGTCAGGGGTATAAAACATGCAGCCGAAGCCATTACATCAGTTTTTCTTGCCCCAGATGTCAGGTGCCTCCCTAATGGGGAGCAAATAAACATAAAAACACAAAGGTATACCTCCAAGAAAAAGCAAATACACCAAAAATACTTTTAAGCAAAGTAAAGGAAAGTAGAGGTACAGCCAGAAGAAGTTAGGGGGCTGGAGGGAGGGTAACCTGGACTGCAACAGTGAATACACTCGAACATCTACATTTATGGTAAGTGTACACAACTGTATTATGTTCTTTTTGTTTCACTGTTGCAGTCATTACATTTGGGTAGATTCCCAAAGCTATGGTTGGGAGGAGGAGTTTATATAGCATTAGGGCCAGCTATAAGGCCCTGCAGGACAACAGTAGCAAAGCCAGCTCTGGATTTAGAGAAAACTGGCAAATGATAATGCTTGGTGAAAGTATGTACAGAACTCCAGGTAGTAGCTTCTAGGATGTCCCTGGTAGGAACACCTCTGAGAAAGGCTGCAGAAGTAGATGCAGCCCTGGTGGAGTGAGATCTGATCCCCTGGGTGATAGGGTTTCCATGGTGCTTATAACAGAAATGAATGCAATGGCTTATCCATTTAGAAAGGATTTGTTTTGAAATAGTCTTGCCCTCTGCCCCCTGCAGCAAATGCTACCAGCAGTTGTTCAGATTTTCTTCAAGGTTTAGTCCTGTCCAAGTAGAATCTAAGTTGTTTGTGCACATCCAAGGAATGCAGAATCTGTTCCCCTTTGTTCTCTGGATTGGGAAAGAAGGTTGTCAAATGAATAGACTGATTAAGAGCCACACTGGCTACCACCTTGGGCATGAAGGATGGATTGGTCCTGAGTGACAACCTGTCCGCATGAAAGATGATGAAAGGCTCCACTGCTTAAGGGCCTGTAATTCAGATATCCTTCTAGCTGAAGTGATTGCTAAAAGGAAAGCTGTTTTCCAAGAAAGAAACTTTAAGTCTGCAGTAGCAGCTGGCCCGAAAGGAGGTAGAGTGAGTTTCTTCAATACAAAGTTAAGGTCCCAGGCAGGGGTTGGAGCTCTCCTGGGTGGTCTCAAATTTTTGGCCCCTCTGAGGTACTGCTTGAGTAGAGGATGAGAGAAGAGGGGATGTTCTGTGTTATAATGAGCTAAAATGGCTGAGGCGTGGATTTTAATGGAGGAAAAAGACAGGCCCTTGTGAAGCATCTCAGTTAAGTATTGCAAAATCTGAGGTAAATTGGGCGCTGCTGTGCTCATCCCTTGAGACTGGTTCCAGGAACAGAATCTTTTCCATTTTTCAGCATAAGATTTTCTAGTACTAGGCCTCCTTGCCTCTAAGATGACATCCATCACAGGCTTGCTGAGGGATGATCAGGGTGAGTTTAAGTAATTAGCCATTCTGCAAGGTTCAATGTTGGAAGCTGAGGGTGCAGAATCTGGTTCTCCTGCTGAGACAGCAGGGAAGATGTCTGAGGGAGGTGCCATGGAGATATTTGCAACACACTGGGCAGGAGGGGGTACCAGTGTTGGCACGGCCAGTCTGGAGAAATCAAAATCATCCTTGGCTTGTCCTGTTTGACTTTTATTAGAACTTTGGAGAGCAGAGGCGGGGGGGGGGCGTAGACTGATAGATTTTTCCAGCTGAAGGACAGAGCATCCACTTTCCAGGCTTGTTTGTGGGGAGTCCTTGTGCAAAACTTATCCAATTGGTAGTTCTGGGGGGAGGCAAATAGGTCTATGTCTGGGCACCCCCATTCGTTTGTCAACATGTTGAAAATCCTTGGTTCCAGTTTCCACTCATAGTGGTCCATGAGGTTTCTGCTTAGTCCGTCTGCCAGTGTATTTAATTTTCCTGGCAAGAATTGAGCTTGTAGGTGCACTTGGTAGCTCAAGGCTGTGTTCCGCAATGCCATGGCTAGTCTGCAGAGGGAGTAGGAATGTGTACCCCCCTGCTTGTTTATGTACCACATAACCGTGGTGTTGTCCATCTTTACCATTAGTTGTCCTGAAGAATGTAGTCCTTAAAGGCTGTCAGAGCATTCTGTACAGCTAACATTTCTTTTTGATTGATATGTAGGTGCATTTGACTTGGGTTCCATTTGCCCTGAATGCACTTCCCTGCCAGGTGAGCCCCCCATGCATAGTCTGATGCATCTGTTGTTAGGGTTTGGGTGGCAGGGGGTAGTGTGAATGGTAGCCCCTTGTTTTGGTGGCAGGCCTCTGCCCACCAGAGGAACTCTAGGAGTATGCAAGGTATGACAGGAATCATTGTTTCTAGGCTGTGAGAATGTTGACTCCATAGGCTTTTTAGATACCATTGTAGTTTCCTCATATGCAGTCTTGCATATGAAATTAGAAGAATGCAGGAGGCCATGAACCCCAAGGCTTGCAGTATTTGTCTTGCAGATAGCATGGTTTTTGTGGCCACTTGTTTGAAATAGGTTATTAAATGAATTTGCTTTTCTGGTGTGAGGTAAGTCATCTGGGAAGTTGTACTCAAACTTGCTCCCAGGAATGTAATTTGTCGACAGGGTATCAGTTGAGATTTCTTTTCATTTATGGTGTACCCCAGATAAGTTACAACCCTTTTTACAAACGCCAGATGATTCAAAAGTATGCCCTGGCTTTCTGCCTGAAATAGACAATCGTCCAGGTATGGGTATATCTGAATACTTCTTTGCCTGCAAAATGCAATAACTGGAGCCAGGCACTTTGTGAATACCCTGGGCACAGTAGACAAGCCAAAGGGCAGTGCAGAGAACTGATAATGCATGTAGCCTGCTTTGAAGCATAGGTATCTTCTGCAAGTATCCCTGATTGGGATGTGCAGGTATGCTTCTTTTAAATCTAGTGTTGCCAACCAGGTGTCTTTGCCTAGCATAGGTAGTAATTGGTGAAGATTCAGCATCTTGAATTTTGGAATCTCCAGAAAGGTGCTTAGAGTAGACAAGTCCAGGATTGGATGCCATGATTTGTCTTTTCTGGGTACCAGGATTAGTCTGGAGTAGAAACCTTGTCCCTTTTCCTCTTTTGGTACCAGTTGAATAGCTCCCATACTTAAGAGAGAAAGTACTTGTTTTTGAGCCTCTGCCCACTGATTTGGGGGCAGGTCCGGCCAACCCACTTGGTGTTGGCAACATGTGGAAATGAAATCTGTATCCCTGGGACACTATATTTAAAACCCATTTGTCCTGGGTTATGAGTTTCCAGTTCTTTGCATGAAGAGCAACCTATCTCCCCAAAGGGGCGGTCAGAAGATAAGTGTTTGGAAATTTTAAAAGGAAGTCATCGAGACTGTTTACCATAGGGGGGTGTCTTATTCCCAGATTTGGAAGTGGAGGCCCCCCACTGCTTAGTTCTGAGAGTCCCGTGGGACTGAAACCTGGGGTTTTTGCTGTGTCTGGGTTTGGCCGGAGAAGACTTGGAAGGGGCTGGAAAGGGACAATTCTTAGTAGGCCAGTGCCTACTAAATCTAGGAGGTTGCACTTGTAAAAAATCTTTAACAGTTTGCATAGATTTAGCTTTATCTTCCATCTTTTTAAGAACTTCAGCCTTGTTGCCAAACAGGCGGTCCTGATTTCAAGGAGCACCCAACAATTTAGCTTTAACATGATCAGGCAAAGATTGCTCCTTAAGCCAAACATGCCTTCTAAGCACAGACCCAGTAACAGCAGCCCTGCAAGAGGCCTCTAAAGAATCAAAACCACATTGCAAAGTATGTTTTCCAACTTGTTCAGCAGAATGCATTAAGTCCTGTAAATCTTTATTTTCCACACAGTCAGGAATCAACATCATTTTCTGTTTAAGCAATCCAATGACATTTTGGTGATATTTTAACATATGAAATTGGCAGTTTAAAACTCTGATTGCCAAGGTTGCTGAAGTATAAACCTTTTTACCCCATCTATCCAGCGCCCCGGAGTCTCTATCAGAACGGGTAGGATTTTTAGCAGTAGAACCCTTAATGTCCTTGGGCCCCTGAGAAATAGTCTCTGGATCTGCAATAGGATTTTTGAAAAGGAACTTGTGGGACTCAGGAACCCTGTAGTATCAGTCAGGTTTACTAGGAGCAGGAGGCAGGGAATCAGGGGACAAAATGGATTCTGAGAAAACATCATCAACAATGTCTAGTACAGGAGGAATAGCCAAAGGCCTATGCTGAGGCAGAAGAAGGAAATCCCTAAGCCTCTTTTTTGAATCAGAAAATTCCTGGCTTTCCCAATGAAAATGCTCCCTTAAAGTATGTAAGGTTTCCCCAAAAGAAAAATCCTCAGGAGGGGAACAGAGGGAATAGAATCTTCTGAATCAGAATCCTTATAAGTAGGTAAAGACAAATCCAGATCATCAGAAGAGTCAGAAGAAACAGAATTGTGATCAGAATATTCATAATCAAGCTCAGTCCTAGGCCTCTTGGGGGGGGGGGGTTGACTACCCCTCATTAGAGTTATTAGATCTTCAGCCATTTTTATAATTTGGTTTTTAGGCATAGGGGCCTGAGCATGTGGCCTGGGCATCACTTTTTTAGACATGGATCGAGATTTAGGCCTTAGTAATGAAGGAGGCGTTGATTTAATATGCAAGTCTGCAGGCCTGAATACACCCTCAGAAGCCGGCGCCTGCACAGCGGCTTTGGACCCATCCAAGGTAGAGACATCCGCAGGCTCCATAGTTGAAGTATCTCGTGGCATACCGGACTCCGAATGGGTCTCAGTAGAGGCCTGCGAATCAGAAGTAGCGGATATCAGGGGCTGCAAAAGCACCTCACTGAGTACCGGCAAACTGGCTACTGGCGACTGGCTTAGGAGAAGCGTCGGCAGTTTTGGACCTCGGCGGCCTGTCTGTCTTTATCTTTGCATTTTTTTTGAATCCCGGTAGTCGGATGGCTAACCGATGACATTTCTGGATAATTAAACCGAGAACCGAAATATTTAGAGGCAAAAATATACAGACGATGGATAGTGAGCTGATTAAATAGGTTCATAGGTAGGTACTAGGCTATCAGTCCTAGGGCCCATACAAGCCTAGCCAAAAAATGTTCCTGGCTTTTGCCACCCAAGAAAATTATTTTCCTGTGCCCCTGTGGAGCAGAGCCACAGAAGTGATCCCCGGGGTGAATTTCCCATTTCCCATCCAATTATCAAGATTTTTCTTGAAGAGTGCTAATGAGGAGCTCTGTTTGACATAGATAGGTAGTCTGTTCCAGAGTATGGGAAGTCTCTGGGACAGGAATCTATCCCTCCAACATGTTGTGTAAAGCACAAAACCGACAGCAAGGTACATCGTGGTCAGGGCCTAGGCAAGGAATGCATTACGAATTAAAATTTTTATGAGGTACTTGCTTTCCACTAGTAATGCAATTATTAACTTTTACTGACATCAGTAAGGAGCAAGAAAAAGTTTCCCCAACGGGGTACTTAGCTTTAAGTTGAAAACTTTGGTTCTGAAACTCGAAAATGACAATTTCAGGAGTCGGCCAACCGGCACTTGCGAACTGCTTTTGCTTCGGGCACTGTACGGTAAGAAAGACTGAAGTAATGGTGTCGGCTGCACGTTTTATACCCCTGCCGACCTGACGTCATGGCAGAAGGGACAGCAACTGACGCAGGACCCAAGACTTTGTTAATCAGGCCGACTGAGGGCAACCTGCAAGCAGATTACCCAAATGTAAGGACTGCAACAGTGAAACACTAAGAACATCTGGATACATTTTGAAAAATTATAAGAACAGAACTTTTACTACTTTCATAGGAACATAAGAATAATACTAAGCAAGCAAACACAACTGACTAGCTCAGTCATATACACCTTTAAGCAGTCAAATTTAAAAGTTCTTGTCACCTTTGTTAGGCACTTTCACTGCTTACCCCCGAAATCAAGCAGAGCATTGCATAATAAGCCTGGTGTAAATTTGTGTCTACCCATCCAGTCATTAGGGCCAGTTGTAAAGGTAGTGAAGTAGTACTTTGTTGAATCTGTAGTGGCAAATTATTCTACATACTAATATGCTGTCTTAGGAACCTATCTCTATAGCCTTGTTTATGTTTTGGTGTAGGCTTAGATTACCACTCTGGGTATGTGTAGAGCCACTGGTTTTGTGAAGAACTAGGAGGTCTAATGGGCTTAAATCTTTCATGGCTTGAAAACCAAGACACTGATCATCTTGGAGCAGCTGCTAGGCTACTGAGTATAAGGAGAGTTGTGATACTCTTTCGGGATACTTGAAGGATTTTAAGACCTTTAACTGGTTAAGAAATAGTTGGGGCCTTTCTGGGTGAAAATGTTTGGATTTGTACATAACAAAGGGGATATTATATTCAGTGGTGGGTCTGGCTCTTGAAGATATCCCCTTGGTAATTATATGGGGCACATAAAACAATTTCCAGACTATGCTGAAAACATGATTATCATAGGAGATAGAGTTGTCCATATTAAGTACCCAGATCTCTTGAGGTAGGAGCAGCTTTTTTGCTCAACTATAGTATCTGCACATTTTTGCATTTAACTTTAGGCCACTTTCAGTACACCAGCTATGTGCATATTCCAACTCTTGCTGGAGCTGTTTACTATCAGTGAATGAGCAGATAACAATACCCAACTTGCAGCCATCAGAACATTTGGTCTACCATACTTCCTGGATATTGGCTTGGATACTTGCAAAGTAAATGCCAAACAGGAGGGGACCTAACACTGATCCCTGTGCCACACCACTCATTACAATTTTTAATTCAAACAGTGTACCAGCAACTTTCACAAGCTATGATCTGTTGGATAGCCAACTTGCAATCCAGCAGACAACACAGGGAGTTACATTAAGTTTGTCTAATTTTTTCAAATAATTCCAGCATGGGGAATAGTAACAAAAGCCTTTGCCAGGTCGAGATAAGCAGAATGCACAGAGTGACCACTACCCAAAGCCTCTGTCACCTTTTCAGAGAGACTTACTAGATTCAGGAGGCAGGATCTGCCTTTTACAAAACCAAACTGCGTGGGTTTAGGTTACATTGACTATGTATGCATAAATGAGTTTTGCTGTGATACTTTCCATGGCTTTGCATACAAGGCTGGTAAGGCTGATGGGCCTATAATTACTCTGGTTTTTAGATGGGCCATTCATGTAGGGGAGTTACAGTGGCTGTTCTCCAGGCAACAGGCACAAACCCTCTAGACAGATTGAGGCTATATAGAACAGAATAGCTCATATTTACATAAAGGTGCCATTTGATGACATCCTGAAATTAAGGATGTATGTGTAAACAGAATTTGGAGAAAAATGTATGGAAAGAGGATGAAATTTATTGAGGAAAGGCATTTGTGACTATTTCATAGGCAGAATGAGATTTATTTAGTAAATTTATATATGCAATAGTTTTGTTGGTGTTTAGCTCACAAAAAATTGCCTATTCAGGGGCAAATGTTTTAAAAGTATATTAGTGAAAGAAATTATTGTTGTACAAAGAATGAGAATGTTAAGCATATTTTTTAAAAACTGTTTTAGTTAAGACATTTTGAACAAAAATAAATGTTTACAAATTATAAGTTGTCTAAATTTTCCTTGTTAAATGAAAATTTGATAACTACAGATAAAGAGAAAACTTCCAGAGAAACAAGTCTTTCCTTTATATATACACTGCAGATGATATGGATAGGGAGGTGTGGTTTTATTCTATATTACAACGACTGGACAAACACCCACATCCAAACAGACTTCACAACTATTTCTGTATGTTAGGGTTTATAAAGACATATATATTAGTTTTCATTTACAGGACTGTAATAGAAAATTAACTACCCCCCCTTCAAGGTTAATTTATAAACCATCACAATATTTTCAAGACAATCCTAAAATATTATAATCTCTTAACCAGCACTGGGTCCTAATGATGAATATTCCTGCCTACCGAAATACAAATGTTTTTGTTCCATCACAGAAATCTTCCTTACATCCTGTAGAAAATAAATACACAATCTGTACTGTTATTAACCACACAGCTACACTTCATATAGATGCACATGAAATTATTGTATCTACGTCACAAGATGGGTTGCCAACTGGCTCACTGACAGAACCCACACTGTAAAAGTTGCAGACTCCAAATCTGACCTCAAAGCAGTGACAAGTGGAGTACCACAGGGTTCCATCCTGGGACCTCTCCTGTTTGGTATCTACTTCTGTGTTAGGCTAACACAGAAGGCCTCTGGCTACGAAGTTCAGATGACTGCAAACTAGGAGCCATAGTCAAGTCCCCAAATGATGTGGACATCCTACAGAAGGGCCTCACTGAGACAGATGCCTGGTGTCAGAGCCATGACCTCAAGCTCAATGCCAAAAAGTGGTGCGTCATCCCCTTTGTTAAAAGCTCTGTACCCAAGAACTACCACACAGGCAGCAATCTACTTAACACCGAATGCGTGATAAGAGACCTTGGGACCCAGGTGGACAGTAGACTCTCCTTTGATAGTCACATCACCACAGTAGTCAGGACGTCCTTCTAAGTGGCACACCTCATCATAAAAGGGTTCTCATCCAGGAAAAAAGAGGCCATTGTTCTCCTCTACTCGTCACTCATTAGACCCATTATAGAGTACAACGCCCCTTTTGGAATGTACCTCACAAGACATCTGCAGCAGCTTGAAAGGCCACAGAAGTACCTTACAAAGAGGATTACTGGCATCAAACAAATGTCCTACACTGACAGCCTCAAAAAAATCCAGCTTTACTCTGTAGCATATCGCCTACTCCGAGGTGATCTCTGCCTAACATATAAAGCTATGTCAAACCCAGAGCTGTTGGATATACTACACCTAAAGAAATCCCAATCCCTCTGAGTTACACGCTCTAGGGACCTAAACCTTGTCACCACAATAAACAGGACACGCTGGAGGGATAGATTTCTGTCCCAGAGACTTCCTATACTCTGGAACAAGCTACCCATCTATGTCAAGCAAAGTTCTTCATTAGCACTTTTCAAGAAAAATCTTGATGAGTAGATGGGAAATAGGAAATACACCCCGGGGATCACTTCTGTGTCTCTGCTGGACAGTGGCACAGGAAACTAACTTTCCTGGGTGGCGTAAGCTATGGAACCTTGCTGGCTAGGCTTACGTAGGCCCTTGGGCCGATAGTCTAGTACCTACCTATGAACCTACGAAAAGCTGAAGCTGGCCTTTAAACATTGTTTTAACTTTGCAATTTGTAAATCACTAGTATTTTCTGAACTATCTGGTATGTCCACTCCTTTCCAAATTAGGTAATAAAGCATAATTATTTACGTGAATTATAGTTTGTTCATAGATGTCCATCTCCATTGCTTATTGAAAAGAGCCTTCCTGCAAGGTTTCTGTCATGATGGAACTCTTATTATATTTTCATCAGGTCACCTCATCAGAATTTAAATCAAATGCACGTTATTATTTTTGAACAAAATCAGAAAAGGTTCTCTGCTACCATACTGTGTACATTTATCTTTACTGTGATCTGCTTGTCCACATTCAGCACACAATAAATAAGGACAATATCTATTAAACTGACATAATTTTTCATTAAAAAAAAAGAGAGAGAGAGAGAGAAAATTTTAGGCTGTTCAGCATGCACTGCAATGCACAGCAACTAATCCCAAAAAATAAATTGATAACAATATGTTGCAAATGTCCCCCTTCCACAAATAAATCAACTGTTCCCTCCCTATACACAGTTTAATTTACTTCACCTTTACAAAAGATATGCTGCTTAGAGACTTCAGTTCTAATATTCACTTGGTCATGAATGACACCTCTTGCCCAAATATGTACTTTTCGTTTGTGGTTTAAATATTGATCAAAAACTGCTAAGGCAGACCATGGTGCAATTTATGTTTTTTTTTTTCCTTGAAAGTCAATAAAACACTTGATAAAGCTTCTTTAGACTCAAGCCCTGCATCATACATAGGCTTGGCAATAAAATGAATGATGGCTTTTGCTTGAAGAACAGTAATCTCTAAAGGCTGGATTATAGTAGTTAGTCTAAAAGGAATACCTGTCCATGGATGCCCCTCTTAAAAATTTAAACTGCAATAAAAATTGGTATTGTTATACAGTATCTAATTCAGCAGCAGTTCTGCTTCCTACTCACAATACAGGTTTTAGCTTCACTGTCTCTGCAAACCTCAGTGGACATTTGATAGTTTCAGAAACAATATTGATGCCCCACGTAGAGCTAGAAAACTCTACAAGAGTTGCTTTCATCACTGGGACTCCTGCCTTACTATCTGGACTTGATATTGAAGATGTTCAGGAGGCAGTAATTTGTAATGTTAAGTCAGTTTTGCACAGAGTTCAGGTGTTTCTATCAACTGTTTTTTTCAGATTTGTCTATATATCTGCCTGTAGACTATGACCGTCAGTTGCAAGTGGAAATACAAACTGAAACAACCATTGTGCACTTAAATCAGCCTTTGGTGAACACTGTTAATCATACAGTAGGCCTCCAGTAGGGCTACTTCCTGCTGTCATTCATCACTGCAAGGTTGACGTTTGCCATGGGCATCCTCCCAGTATGAAGTAGAGGACTAAAAAACACCTTCAAGCTAAGCAAAGAGTTATTACATACATTGGAATAGCTCTTTGCTGTAAACAGTGCATCAATACCATTGTAAAACTGTAGCAAAGGGTTACAGCACCTCCCTGACACATTAAAGAGCTATTATATAGATATACGATAGTGCTTAACCTGAAGTGAACTGTAGCAAAACATCTTTGCCAGATTGCAGAAAACAGCTATACTAACTCATTTCTGCACTTCCTAAGACAAAACATTAACTGCTGTTTAAAGGTCACGTGCAAGTTGTTTTACCATTTCTTTTTGCAGAAATGTTGCACTCTTCATATAAAGTGAGCTTTTTTAGATTCTAACTTGCATAGGCTTTTACTATATTGTCCTCTCTGGGACTACATTTATTACGTTTAATAAACTTGTGTTTGTATTTGCTGCCCAGGTACGTCTCTCGATTCTGAGTCATGTGGTGCCATATGTTGGTAATGCAGCAAGGAGGATAAACACTGTATACTGAACAGATGTGTGTTTTCTCCGATCTGCAGCAAAGTTTAACTGACAGACTGCAGCACAATAAGTCACTCAAACAGGCAATTATTTTAAAAAATCAGTACTTAACTAAATGCATTCATATTCAGATAAAAAGTATCAAAAGAGGACTAGAACAAGAGAAGATTCTTAAAGTGTGCGGTATTGGCATATAGTGCTTCTTGGCAAAGCAAAAGCTCCACCTGTACATGGGTCCATACCTTTCAACCTCTTGGCACAAGAAATCAGTACAGAGCCAAACTTAATCGGGGGATAAAGGTCTAAATAATAGGGACAGATTTTAAATAACGCACTTGTAAACTTAGAAAGTTGTTAGAATAAGAAGTTATGTACTCACCATAACGTTCCATCTGAGTAGGTGGCTTCATTTGTCTGCAACCTGTGGGTCTTGGATCTGATATCAGATCCGAGCCGGCAACTATTTATACAGCTATGGATCTGAGCTCCTAGCTCCTCCCCTCACCCATAATCCCCTGCCAACCCCAACTGACCTCAGATCAAGTTTGCCGTCCTATATACCTGAAAAGGTATCCCAACAGGGAAAGGCAGGGATAATACCACCATCTAACACTTCTGAAAGCCAGGGGGAAGGAGGGGGGGATGGTTGCAGACAAATGAAGCCACCTACTCAGATGGAACGTTATGGTGAGTACATAACTTCTTAATCTGGAGTAGGGACTTCATTTGTCAGCAACCTGTGGGACAGAGTCCCCAGCTACCTGAATCTTGGGCGGCCATCATAGAAGGATGTTCCGGAGCACTGCAGAGCCAAAGGATGCTCTCCCTCTGGAAGTGACATCCAGTTTGTAGTGGTTAATAAAGGTATGAGATGAGGCCCAAGTGGCTGCTGAGTAAATATCATCCAAGGGGACTCTAGATCTGAATGCAGTAAAAGTAGATATGGAGCGAGTGGAGTGTGCATGGACCCTTTGAGGTGCGGGCCTCCAAGAAGCCTCATAAGCTAGAAGGATACATTGGGAAATCCAGTGTGATAAGGTGACCTTCGAAACGGCTTTACCTAAATTGAATTTGGCAAAGGAAATGAACAGCTGATCAGATTGTCTGTGACCAGCAGTCCTATGAATATAGAAACGCAGCTGCCTGTGCACATCTAATGAATGCAGCTTGTATTCTCCTTTATTTTGATAATTAGGGAAGAACACAGGAAGATTGATGGACTGATTGATATTGGTTTCTGAGGCCACCTTAGGTAGAAAGGATGGATTGGTCCTGAGGTACACTCTATCCTGATGAAAAACCAAGTAAGGGGGTTTTAAGGAAAGAGCTTGAAGTTCCGAAGCTCTTTTCGCAGAAGTGATGGCTACCAGGAATGCTGTTTTCCAAGACAGGTATTTAAGATCAGCAGAGGCAGCTGGTGCAAAGGGGGAAGCAGTCAAGGCCTGAAGAACTAGCAATCGGTCCCAAGGGGGTATGGCTTCTTTGATAGGGGGCCTGAGCAGAAATGTACGCTGGAGGAAGGTTTTACATAGTTTAGCTGACATCAAAGGACCTGTCTTGTGTCCTACATGGTAATGGGAGATGGCTGCCAATTGTACCTCGACTGTCGAACAGCTAGCCCCTTGTTGAAAAAGCCCAGTAAGGAAGTCCAAAACGGACGTTAGTGGAGCAGTGAAGGGGTCCAAATTATGATGTTTTGCCCAGATGGAGAAGCGCTTCCATTTACTGCGGTAAATCTTTCTGGCGGAAGGTTTATGCGCTGCCACCAAGATGGCTTTGACTGGTGAGGAGATACCGGGAGTCCTAATTAAGAGTGGAACTGGAGCAGCCAAGCTGTCAGCTTCAGGTTGCCCAGATTAGGGGTCGGTAAGCCTGATGGGTGGGAGATCAGATCCGGGCTGGGATCCAGAATCCAGGGAGGATTCACCAAGTGAGACCACAGGTAAGGGAACCAAGTTTGTCGAGGCCAGAATGGGGCAATGAGGATCATCTTGCTCCCCAACCGAGAGGCTTTCTGTAACATCTTTAGCATCAGGGTTAGAGGAGGATAAGCATAAAGTAGACCGGGTGGCCAAGCATGCACTAGAGCGTCTCTCAGGGCTTCCCCAGGTGGGGGAATCAGGGCAAAGAAGTTGTTGCGTTTCGTATTTGACGGAGAGGCAAAAATTCACAGCAGGGTTGCCCCCATTTTGCAAAAATCTGCTTCGCTACTCGGGAGTTGAGAGACCACTCATAAGGGGAAAGAATAGTGCGGCTGAGTTTGTCTGCCAGAATGTTGGACCATCCCGGAATGTGCATTGCGATCAGAAAGTGGTTGGTGGAGATCGCCCATTCCCACACTCTCATGGCCTCTCGGCAGAGAGGATAAGACCTGGTTCCCCCCTGTTTGTTGATATACCAGACAACTGACATGTTGTCCATCTGTATTGCAATAGGTCTGACGGGAAGAAGGTTGTGAAGTGCTTGCAACGCCAACAGCACTGCCCTCATCTCCAGGGAGGTCTCCGAGTCGTTCCATGTGCCTTGGACTGTTCTGCCTGAGCAATGCCCCCCCCACCCGAGGCAAGAAGCGTCCATGGTCACCGTGACGAGGGGAGGTGGAGCGCAGAAGGGGTGACCTGTATGGAGGTCTGGGGAATGAAGCCACCATAACAGGGCCCTCCTGCAAGCCTTGCTGACAGAGACAGGGTGATTGAGAGGAAGAAGCTGGAAGGACCATTGTACTTGAAGGGCCCACTGTAGTACCCTCATGTTTAGGCGAGCGCACGGAAGGAGTGTAATTGCCACTGCCATAGAGCCCAGTGCCCTCAGGACCAATTCCGCGGGTGGAGCTTCTGAGTGGAGGATGGCCCGCACATGTAAACTGAGATTCTGTAGTCGTTCCGAAGTGAGGTAGGCTCGTAGACTTCTCGTATCTAACCTGTCCCCTATGAAGTCTATCACTTGTGTCGGAGCAAGGGAGGACTTGTCCATATTGATCGTGATGCCTAACTGGGGGGCTAGGCAAAGAAAAAAATCTCTGGCTGAGCAGAGTAGATGCCTTGTTGGGGCAGTCAGGAGCCAGTCGTTCAGGTACAGGAAGACCTGCATTCCCTGAAGTCTCAGGTGGGCCGCTATCACTGCTAAAACTTTGTTGAACACCCTGGGGGCTGTGGTGAGGCCAAAGGGAAGGACCCTGAACTGACAGTGGCTGGCTCCCAGCCGTAAGCGGAGAAACCTCCTGGATCGTCTGACCATTAAGACGTGGTAGTACGCATCCTTGAGGTCTGTTGAGCACATCCAGTTGTTCTCTCGCAACAGGGGGAGAATGGATTGAAGAGTGACCATTCGGAATTTCTCCTTGTTACCGACAGGTTCAAGAGGGAGAGGTCTAGAATTGCTCTCAGGTCCCCCGTCTTTTTTGGCACCAGAAAGAACCTGGAGTAAAACCCTAATCCGAGCTGGTCTGGGGGGACGGGTTGGATGGCCCTTTTTTCTAGCAGCTGCAGCCTCCCTCTGATTGGGTGGTACATCAGGGAGGTTCTTGAGTCTGGGAACATGAAGCATAGGGATTTTGTAACCTCTGGATATAATCCGAAGCACCCAGCGGTCTGACGTAATGGACTCCCATGCCGCCAGATGCCTCAAGAAGTGCCCCCCGACTGCCTCCAGAGTGGAGCAGTCGGGCAACCCTTCAGGGCTGTTGCGTGGGCCAATCAGAGAAGGATTCTCTGGACCCAAAATTTCTCGGTGCCCCTCTGCCTCTAGGGCGGCATCCTCCCTGTCCTCCTCTGCCACGAAAGGACTGGTTGTCCGAAGCAGGTTGGGAATGTTGCGATTTCTGGAACCACATCTTCTTCTGTCCCTTTTGGTTCTTGGAAAAGGACGTCTGGGGAACAGAGAAGCGGACTCCGACAGCAGACAACGTCTTCCCATCCTTCTCGTTCTGGACAAGTGTCTCACGAACGGTCTTGCCAAACAAAGCAGAACCATCAACGGGGACATTCGCAAAGGATGCCTTAAAGGGCTCCGCAAAGTCACAATGTCGGAGCCAGGCCTGGCGTCTCATAACTAGGCCCACTCCGCTAGCTCTAGTGGCTCCCTCAGTTGCGTGAGACAACAGCCGCATAGAGGTATTGGAAACAGATCTCAGAGTGGCCATACGAGTGGAGTACAATTGCTTGTCCTCCACCGACATGGACTCCGGGGGGGGGGGGAGCAGCGTATTCTTTAATAAGATCGCGCTGCATCCTGATGACATGTGCCATGTAGTTCAGAGACCTTACTGAGAAGGTCACTGAACTGAATACCTGCTTCCCAAGGTGATCCATCAAGCGAGACTCCTTGCTCGGAGGATGGACCGAGGGGCTCTCCTGAGCTAGTTCCCTCTTAGTGGCTGCCGCCATCAACATGGCATCTACAGGAGGACCCTTGCTCCAGTGGGGCCGGTCTGCGGGGGGGGCTCAAAATCCTATCCAGGCCCTTGGGAATAGGCTCCACAGTGTCCGGCTCCTTCCACGCCCTGGTGGTCACAAGGTCCACCAGGGGGTCGGCCGGAGGGGACACCCAAGAGGTAGACGGGCCTGCTTCAAATGCCTCCAGGAACACGGACTCGTTGGAGAAAGCCTTGGGGGCAGAACCCCCCCCCCGAGCCTAAGCATTTCCATGATGTCTTCAAAGGAGACATCCTCAGGGGGTGATCTTGGGGAGCCTTCCCCTTCATCCAAGTCTGTGTCCTCTGTTAAGGACTCGGGGGGGGGGGGGGAGTCCACGTGCCTCCTCTTACACTTATGCTTGCGAGGCACTTCCTCGGGGCGGCTGTCTGAGGAGGTCTCGCCAGCAATGTCCTGTTCCAAAGAACAACCTGGGACATCGAAGCAGGCTGTCCCTGTGGCCGGGTGATGGAAGCCTGACCCAGCAGAGAGGGAGTGCAGGGCGGAGCTGAGACAAGGGCCAGGGGTCTGGATGCTCTCGACAGAGCCCTCTCCAC
Source organism: Protopterus annectens (assembly GCF_019279795.1). Taxonomy (NCBI): domain Eukaryota; kingdom Metazoa; phylum Chordata; order Ceratodontiformes; family Protopteridae; genus Protopterus; species Protopterus annectens. Next base: position 476,807 of record NC_056733.1, on the reverse strand, counting down.
TACATCGAAGGCCAAGGGAGAGCTGCTCTCCCTGGGCTCTGAGAGCAGACTCCCACTCGGATCCGATGAAGGGATCGGAACCGGCGCTGAGACAGTCGGATCCGAGAGACCAGTGTGCTCCGACCTGGATGGAGCCGAAGGCACACTGAATCCCTCGGATCTGAAGCTCGGGCCACAGCTCCAAGAGGTCGGATCTGACGATGGAACTGACAGACTCGAGGGTAGGGTCGGGTCTGAAGTACCCAGTACTGTCGGCGCCGACCCATCCCCGGCTCCAACGCTGCCCAGCTCCGAACCCGGGAAGCGGGTCGGAAAAGGAGCTATCGGAGCAAAAAAGGGTGTTGAGCGAGCTCCCCCCCGAAGGGGGGGGGGAGGCAGGAGTACTCCCATCTGCAGCTGGGCCTGAATGAACCTTCTTATCATCCGGTCCAAGTCTGCATCAGACAGGCTGTAGGTGGATCTCGACGAGGCCACCGAGGCAGGCCTGGAGTGCCGCCTCGATGACCTTGACGGAGATCGGGTCTCCTCCTTCTCTGGTCCCACGGAGAAGCAAGGTGATCGGAGCCGAGGAGGAGGAGACCTGGAAGCCGTGGTGGGAGAAGCCCGCTTAGCTGGGGGGGCCGAAGCAGAGGCCTCGGCCCGCTGCTTGTGGTGCTTCTTCCCTCCGTTTCTCCCTCCTGGCCTCCCTATCCTCCGGCGCTTTAGTGGGAGTTTGAATCCCGGCCAGAGGAAGGGGGGCAGGAGTGGCCACGACTACAGGCTGGGGAGGTGCCACGGGAGTAGCGGAGGCCGAAGCCGACTCTAGGGGCAAAAGTCCCGCCAGGACCAACTTCGACCTCTGCTCTTTCAGTGCCCTGGGGTTGAACCCTGCACAAATCGTGCATCCTGAGGACAGGTGTTCAACCCCAAGGCACCGAACACACCAAGTGTGGCCATCCACCGGTGAAAGCTTATGGCCACACTCGGTGCACTTAGAAAAAATGGGCTTTGGGGCCTCTGACATTTTTCAAGAAAAGAAAACTACACAAACACACCAGGCCCCAAAAACACAAGCAACACACACATTACGACTAGCGAGGGGAGGAAATACACTAAAAAAGAATACAATTAACAAAAGGGGATCCTAAACACACACACTATTTAAGAAAAGAAAGATTTTCTATTTTAACAAGTTTTTCTTAAAACTTATCTGAAAGTCGCTAGGAGCTCTGAAATCCAGCTGTCTCTTCTAAGAGCGGCAAACTAGATCTGAGGTCAGTTGGGGTTGGCAGGGGATTACGGGTGAGGGGAGGAGCTAGGAGCTCGGATCCATAGCTGTATAAATAGTTGCCGGCTCGGATCCGATATCGGATACAAGACCCACAGGTTGCTGACAAATGAAGTCCCTACTCCAGATTAGCAGGTTTTGCATTAGCCTGCATCTACTGAAAGATGTGGAATCATATTCAAATGTCTGTCATTATTTAGTGATTTCAATCCTCAGAGATTTGCCAGAAAAATACAAATTTTATGATGAAAAGACCAAAAATATTAGGCAAAAATCTGGACAGATGAGAGGTACATGTACGGTACTAGGTAGGAAGTCAGACTGTCTGCAGTACTGAATTCCATACACAGATGGAGCTACAATGTTTTATTACCTGCTACAGATATTCTCTTTTACATTTTAATTTGTCCCACTAGATCACTAGCCTGATATTTTAGAATTTTCTACATCAGTAATATGTCTTGTAATGTTAATACGCACTGGAGTTTATGAATGCCAAATCACTTTTTTCACAAAAATTAAACAGCACCTCTTTTTTGAGAGTTAAATATTTGAACGTCAGATAGTAGTAGAAACAATTTCCAAAACCGTTTCTCTCTTTTTCTGAAGGAAACCTAGATAAACTAATTTGCCCCAAAATTTAGGTTCATAGGCAAGCACTAGCCTAGCCAATTTCCCTTTCAAAGGTGAGAATCAAACCCTGCACCTTGTGACTGTAAGATAAATACTTTAAGTTATACTTTGTGGGTTGGAAGAATGGTTAGTTAGATTTTCTTTATTAATGTAATATTGAAAATCTTCAAAATTGTAATAGCCTTTAACTCTGTTAAGATATCTGGCTATTGCTCAGTACTTTTATGTTTATCAAACTTCACTAATAATGCCAAAATGTTTGACAAAAAAAATCATATTTCCCCATTTTAACCCTCCCCCCCCCAAGAAAAAAAAATTTTTTTCTCCTTATTCATTCATTTTAATCCCAACTTGTGTAGATGCCTTTCCTGTTCTTTTACAACATCAGCAATTCATGCTTTATTCTTTGCCAGTATTATGCCATCATCCTCATTTTATAATCACTGATAATAGTACTCCCAAATGTATTCCCAAATAAGTGGAACTTAACCTCATAAAACAATAAATAACAGCACTTATAACCACAACAAATTATATACTGCTCACTGGGTACCTTTGCTAACCCTCATTATGTAATTTAATTTAAGTACCAAGCCAAAAATTTACTGATCATTTAACAGTACTGTTTCTATAAAATAATTTCAAAACTTCCATCTAACTCCCCAAGTTTAATCCACATTGCTCGTGAGTGACCTAATCAAATGCTTTGCCACATTGCAAATTTTTAACCTTCATAGGCGTCTACTAGGCTAATGGCCACAAGGGAATTTTTAAGCCTAGCCATGCACCCCAAATCCCTGACAAGTTTTGGTACTCGACTTAGGGACACACATAGACCATCACATGTCTACAGTAGTGAGGAAATCATTCCATGTTGCACAACTTATAAGCAAAGGTACAGCATTCTAGGCCCAAGGAAGCCATTGTTCCACCGTACAGTACAATTCCCCCTTTGGTATGGACCTAACCAGGTATTTCTAATAACTGGAACATCCACAGAGGGTTCTCACTAAAAGAATACATCACGTTAGTAAAATGTCCTATGCAGACCGCCTCAAGGCCCTATCCCTGTATTCCATCTCCTACAGGCTGTTGAGGGGAAATCTACTCCTGGCATACAGGGCATTGTCAGACCCCACTCTGATGGACCTCCTGCATATCCACAAAACAAATCGCACTAGAATTACATGTTCTAAAGTCTTACATCTTGACTGTGATATAAATAGGACCTGCTGGAGAGACAGGTATGTATCCCAGAGACTACCCTGTATCTGGAGCAGGCTCCTCATCCATGTGAAGCAGAGTTCCTCCCAATTCAAGTGTAACTTAGACAATTGGATGAGGAGGAGGAAATTCATCCCTGGTTTGGCATCTACTTCTCCAATGGACACAGACAACCTGTAAATGGTTCGTTTCCAGCCCCCCCCTGCTTGTAAATATTTAATTCTGCCTTGGTGCCATAGTTGTGGAAAAAGACCGGTAGTTCTATGGATTGATTCAAATTAGTAGGGATACTCTGTCTGTGGAAAAGCATGTAGGGGGGCTTTATAGACCATGCTTGTAGCTCTGGAACTCTTCTAGCAGAAGGGATGGCTATCAAAAGAATCAACTTCCAAGTCAAATACTTTAGATCACAGGATGATGCAGGTTCAAATGGGGGAAGAATCAAACGGGATAAGACAAAATTCAGATCCCATGGTGCTGGAGGGGCTTTAATGGGTAGTCTTAATAAAATAGTGCCTTTAAGAAATGCCTTGCAAAGTCTGTGGGACATCACATTCAGCCCGGATTCATCGCTGCTAATTGAACTCGAATAGTAGCTGAAGCTGTGTCTTCATTAAACAGCTTTGCCAACAATTCAAGAACGGAAGCTACTGGGGCAGAGAAATGGTCAATGGGACTATTCAAGGCCTAAGAAGAAAATATTTTCTATTTGCTCTTATATAACCTACTCATTGAAGCCTTATGAGACGAGATCAGGATATGTCTCACAGCTGGAGAAAGGTTACGGAGCCTGGCTATGTTTGGAATCAGAGCAGCCAAGCTGTCAATTTGAGGGTTTGAAGGGAGTGGTGGAGCATCCTGATGCACGAGTTAGAAGGTCCGGAGCTGGTTCCAGAATCCACGGCTTCTCCTGGAGATGAGGCCAAAGGAAGGGGAACCAGACTTGACGAGGCCAGTATGGGGCAATGAGTATCAAATTTCTTCCCAAGGAACTGGCTTTCTGAAGAACTTTGGGTATCAATGGAAAGGGAGGAAAGGCATAGAGGAGACCAGAGGGCCAATCATGTACAAGTGCATCCCTTGATGACTCTCACAGAGGGGGGGTTAAGGGACGATAGCTGCTGCATTTGGCATTCATGGACATGGCAAAGAGGTCGCAGCAAGGCTGGCCCCATTTGCAGAAAATCATCTCCTCTACTTCTTGTTTTACAGACCACTAATGAGGCATCCGAATCACTCTGCTGAGTTTGTCTGGCTATCACACAGGAACGCACATCCTGGGGAAATCCAATCAGAAAGCGATGGGAAGAGGTCGCCCACTGCCATACTCTCAGGGTCTCCCAACATAGGGGAGAAGACCTGGTTCCTCTTTGTTTGTTGTTTATGTACCACACAACTGACATGCTAAAAGCACTGCCCTCATCTCTAGGACATTGATGTACAAATGAGCCTCGTGATCCTGCCAAGTGCCTTGGACTGTCCCTTCTCAGATAATGCCTCCCCTCACCCTATCCGGGAAGTGTCCGTGGTCACTGTGGCTAAAGGTTGTGGAAGAACAAAAGGTCAACCTAATGTCACAGGAGTGGAGTGAAGCCACCAACGAAGGTCTCTCTTGCAAGATGCTATCTTAATTTGGTGGGACATGGGTAATTCCTACAAGGACCACTGAGAGAACAGTAGCCACTGCAGAATTTTCATATGCAGACATGCTAATGGAATCAAGTTTATTGCTGCTGCCATGGTCCCAAAGATTTTCAAGACTGTTCTTGCTTGTACTTTTTTCTTGGAAAGTAGGTTTTTGACTTGATGTTGTAGGACTTGCTCTTTCGGGGGAAGTTTTGCCATCATTTTTGTTGTAGCTAGATCTGCTCCTATAAAAATGATACATTGAGATAGCAATAAGGCAGATTTTTCTTACTTTATTGTGATTCCTGGGTGAGAGCAGAGCTGCACTGTGATGTATCTCACTTTTATTAGTAGATGCTCGGTTGTGGCAGTTAGGAATCCGTCGTCTAGGTACAGAAACACTCGGAATCCTAGGCATCTCAAGTGAACCGTGACTAGTGGCATACATTTGGTGAACACTCTGGGGAATGTAGTGAGACCAAAGGGCAGAGCTCAAAACTGGTAGTGACTGGCTCCCAGCCAAAAGTGCAAATGACGTCTGGATCACCTGTCCATTTTTATGTGGTAGTACACACCCTGGAGGTCTATGGAGCACATCCAATTGTCTTGTCCCAGATAAGGGAGTACCGACTGCAGTGCATCCTGAACTTTGACTTTCTTACTGACTTGTTTACTTTGAGATCCAGGATGGGTCTCCAGTCCCCTTGACTCTTTTTCTAGCAACTTTTGTATTGTTAGAGTTGCTTGTTCTCTTTGACTGGGTGGAACGTCCGGGAAGTTTTTTTATGTCTGGGACGGGGAAAGAAAGGCTATGGAGTAACCTCTGGATACTATGCTTTGTACCCACTTGTCTTTTGTTATTTTTAGCCAGGCTTCTGGGTACAAAGATAAGCAACCCACGACTGCCTCCAGAGAAGGACAGGCCTCCTTTCAGGAGCACTGAAAGGGCTTACCAAGGAAAGATTGCCCGATGCCCTGATTTTGTGGACTCCCTCTGCCATGTGGTCGGTGTCTTCCATTATTGCTTCCCCCTCTGCCCCTGGGGGGAGAATCACCAACGTGTGTCCTGGAAAGCTCTTTGAGATTTTCAGAGCCACATTTTCCCTCCCTTTTGACCTTTTGGATAAGGTCTAGAAGGTAGGGAAAAATGGACTCCTACGGCAGAGAGAGTTTTACCTTTTTGTTCACAACAGGTTCGTGTGTCTTTGACTTTTGGCTTGAACAGGGACGAGCCATTGAAAGGGGCTTCAACAAAAGAAGATTTTAAAGGGCTCCGCAAAGTCACACAAGTGCATCCAGGAATGTCTCTTTAGGGAAATTCCTGAACCCACTGCCCTACTTGCTCCATCCGCTGCATAAGAAATGAGTCTTATGGAGGAGTTGACTACTAAATTTAAGGAGCAGAGCTGAGAGGAAACATTCTCTGATAACTCTTCACCTACTGAACCTTGGAGAGCATCTCCTAGCTCCTTCAGGAGATCTCTCTGAAGTCTGGTAAAGTGGGTGAGATAATTCAGCGATCTGAGTGCAAAGGTTACTGATGAAAAGGTGTGCTTTCCATATCTATCCATCGCATGAGACTCCTTGTTCGGCAAATGGACAGAAGAGGACGTCTCTGAAAGTAAATTTTTGGTGGCCGCCGCCACCTCCATAGCATCTACTGGGACTCCCTTTGTAAGACAATTTTTGTCTGTAGGAGACGTTGCGAATTTGTTTGGCCTCCATGGAATGGGTTCCACTGAGTCTGGAGATTCTCATGCCTTTCAACAAACTAGGTCGATCAGTTAGTTGAAAGGTGGAGACACTCAAGTGGTGAAAGGGAGAGACCCAAAAGCTTTCAGGTATACAGACTCCTCCTCAGAAGGGTTGATGGATTCCAGCCACCCCTCTGTTTAAGTATTTCCAGGATGTCTGCGAAGGAGACATCCTCAGAGGATGCCCATGGGGACCCTTTGGACTCATCAATTTGGATGTGATAACTTTCTTGGGTGGTATAAGCTATGGAACTTTGCTGGCTAGGCTTACATAGGCCCTTGGGTCGATAGCCTAGTACCTACCTATGAACCTATGATGGACTCCTCTGGGGAGTCTAAATGCTTCCTCTTGCATAGTCTCTTCTGAGGGACCTCTTCGGAAGGTTATTCTGGAGAGGCTTCGGAAGAGAGGGGTTTATCCAATGGGGCATCCTGAGACTTGGGGTCTCTACATCTCTGTGGATGCAGTGGCGCTGAGACAGACACCGGTGCCTTTGGGGGAAGAATATCCGGACTGGAGTGTGTACCTGTCTGTGGAGACAGCACTCTACTCATCAGTTCAAATGCCCTCTGCCCCCGATTTGAGGAAACTCCTGGCTCCAAAGAACCAGAGGGCATCCCCAGAACCAAGGGGATTGGCTCTGAGACAGATGTAGGAGCCAAGCTTACCTGCACTGAAGCCCCAAGAGGCAAGTTCAGATCAGACAACTGTCCAATCAGACTCTCCTCCCCGACCCGACTGGAGAGTGTTGGCTCCTAGACTCCAAGTTTGGACGGAACTGAGGAAGTCTGAGCAGTAGTCGGACCCAAAGATCCTGGGATAGGTCTCGGCTCTGACGGTTCCACTACAATCAGTTGAAGACATTCTGGCTCCGAAGTCTGATCAGATCAGAGGCAGAATCAATGGTGAAAGGGTAGGCTTGGTCAGTTGCAAAGCTCTCTGGGTTGGATCCAACAATTTGGCAAGTGCCAGTGTCTTTAGCAACCTCCACACCACGAGAGCCACATCATCATCAGAGAGGCTCCTGGAGGATGGAGTGGAGGCAGCAGGATATCTGGATGACTGTAACAAGGGAGATCTTAAAGTTGGATATACAGGTTCCAATTCCGGGGACTGGCTCCGTACATGAAATCCTAATGGCTTTGAAACTGAAGGAGCCGGGGTAGAAGGCTTCTCAGGCCTGGCAGCCTTTGGGTCCGAAGATGAAACTTTTTGCAACTTTTTTGATGGCTCCGAATGAGCCTCTGAGGAAGATGACCTTTTCCCCGACTAGCCTGATTTGGAGGAGGAGGAGGAGGAATGCCCCGACTTTGAAGGTCCTTGACCTTCTTCAATAACTTTTGAAAAAGGGGTCTTCAATAAGCCTCTCAAAATCAATTTATTCTTGCTCTCCAGTAGTACCCTATGGCTAAAGGAGTGGCATATGGCACAAGACTCCTGAAGGTGTACCACTCCAAGACAGTACACACAAACTGTATGTCAGTCAGTAACGGACATTTTTTGGCTGCACTTAGCACACTTCTTAAACCCAGAGGGTTTAACATCCTTAGACTGCTTAGATGACATTGCAGTAATCAACAACAGAAAAGCTGATAAACTACAACAAAGTATCTATATATAAAGTACTACAACTTTTTTTTTTAATTCTTATAGAAACAACAAGTATAATGCCAACTATAAAGGGAAAAAAACCCTCTAATTTTAAACTGGCAAAGGCAGCCCTCTAATTAAAATCGAGATAGCCTGGTAACATAAGTAGGAAAACTAGGGAAAAACTCAAGGTCAACAAAGCTCTTTAATGTAAACGAGCCTGCCTATATATTTAAAAGGAAGGAAGCCCTCTAACTAAAAACAGGCTTAAGAAAATAAATTTTAAGCCGGGATAGGGTAAGAGAAAGGCCTTGAGAAGAAAAACGATAGCCAACAGCAATAAACAGCAGCAGCGAACACACTAAAAAGTACAGTTGTTTACACTTAACATAAATGTAGATGTTAGAGTGTATTCACTGCTGCAGTTATCACCTGTGGGTTATCCCTGCTGTGGTAGCCCTTGGCCGGCCCGAATACCAGAGTCAATGTTTTTCTGCGTCGGCTGCTGTAGCTTGCAGGCTGACATCAGGTTGTCAGTACTATAAAGGAAAGGCAGCCAATGTCATTACATCAGTTTTTCTTGCCCTGACCAGTCTGAGGCCCAAGTAAATAAGGTGAAGGGGTTCTGGTGGCGAAAAGCCACTGTTAGAAACTCCTTAACTCATTCACTCCAGAGCAGCTCAGAAAATGCTACCTGCTTAATTCCACCACAGAAAAAACAGTGCAGCCTGAGCTCATTTTCAGAAAATCCATTTGTAAAACCATACAGAAAACAAATGTTCATAAGTCTTTAAGTATAAGAGCTAGGTTAAAAATGTAAACGCGAAAGTTATTCAGCAGACACTGACCTTATTACAATGTAAATGTTGATAGTGCGTATCAAAGACTTTATTAAATATCTGGCAAGGAATGCTGATATTGTGCATATTTTTTACCTTTTTCAAAAAGCAAAGCACAATATCTTGGTCAATGTACCATGTAGACCCATACAATTTGTATTTAATTTGTTTTTTTTAAATGTCAGCTTTAAAATTATACCTTGATTATTACTGTGTGATGCTCCTTTATGGAGATATTCACAGAAATATGACTGACATAATATTTCTCATAATTGATAAATAAACAAAGCATAATATCTCATCACCTATAACAGACAGAGGCTACATATCAGTGTAGAAGTTGTGTGGCTCAAAGTTAGCTTCAAAATGATGCATCATTTGTGTCATCACCATGCTTCCTTGCAAGGATATGGGCATAATAATGAGAGGTATTGCAAATGTATAATTTTCATAATCCTACAAGACAAAAGAAACTGTGATATCTGTACATGTGTGCAGCATACAGACACTGTTCTTTTACCATGTTGTAAGGAGTAACACTGTCTTCAAAATGAGGTATTAAATGGCATAGTGACATCTTCCCTTGCAAAGTTATTTACCAAAATATGAAAAAATCATAATTTCCATAACCTAAGTCCGAAGCAAACTTTCATATCTATACATGTGTACGACATACAGACACAGTTCTTTTACCATGTTGGAACTATGAATACTGTCTTCAAAATGAGGTATTACATAGCACATTCAGATGCTCCCTTGCAAAGTTATTTAGCAAAATATGAAAAAAAATATATTTCCATAACAAAAGTCATAAACTTTGATATCTGTACATGTGTACGACATAGACACAGTTCTTATGTTGGAACTATTAATACTGTCTTCAAAATGAGGTATTACTTAGCACATTCAGATGCTCCCTTGCATAGTTATTTACCAAATTATGAAAAACAATAATAACTTCCACAACCTAAGTCCTAAACAAACTCTGATATCTGCACGTGTACATACAGACACAGTTTTTACCATGTTGGAACTATTAATACTGTCTTCAAAATGAGGTATTACTTAGCACAGTGACATCCTCCCTTGCACAGTTATTTACCAAATATGAATATCATATGCATTACCTGGTTAGCCCATCCAAATCTTCACTCCTAGACACAAGGCATTATTCTTTTCATAAGGTACATAAGTGGTGATGATGCTTGCAGAGGTATATACCTACCACCCTTGAAAACACCAAATTACACACAATGACTGACAAGGGGCTCAGAAAGGGCCTATGTAAATGGAAAAAGTAGGATAAGGACCACCACTCCACTAATATGCTGAGGACAGGCATGGGGCTTCAGCTTGTGAGCATCTGAAGTGTCCCACACTGGTGCTGGCTTCCCACTCAGACTGCTGGTAGCAGCAATGACTCTTGATTGGATGCAATGCCAGCTAATGTAAACCCTCTTGCCCTGACCTACATAAATTTACTACACCTGAAGGGAGGGAGACAGAGGGGACAGCTACAGCAAGACAACATGTGAAAAGACCAAGACTGACCCAGGCTTTGTCTTTTTGCATGTGTCCTTTCCTGGAGGGAAACATTGCATCACAGTGGCACCCCCAAGGCTATGCTTACCTAGGACAGCAGCACTATGGGACCGAGCTAAAGAGTCTCCAAGTTCCCAAATTGCGATCCAGGTGGATCATAAGATCCATGGTGGCTGGGTATGCCCCCATGATGCACCTACCAACACAAGAGCAGTTGACACAAATCTCTGGAGAAGAACCTTCCCAGTCTTTGTGCATTAGGGCTTGGGCGGTAACTACCAAGAGGGCACAGAGAGGGCACATGTAAATGGAAAAAGCAGGGTATGGACAATCATTCCCCAAACAACCCTTCAGTAACTTCCTGGTAAGAACATGTACCAAAATGAAGCTGGAGAGATAGATATGTATCACAGAGACTACTGCATCTATGGAACAGGTGCCCCATCCATGTGAAGCAGAGTTCGTCTCTAACCCAATTCAAATACAACTTGGACAATTGGATACAAAACAGGAAATACATCACTGGTTTGGCACCTATGTCTCTAATGGACAGAAGTAACTTGCAAAAGGTTCTTCTCCCAGGCCCATGCTGACACTTATCAAGGGTATCAGATCTTGTCAGACAGCTTCCCAGGACAAGGAGAACACAAATGGAACATTATAGCAAGTACATAACTTATTTTTCTTATGTTGTCAATTGTCATTCTATCCTCAACCTGTGGGGCAGAGTCCCCAGCTACCTTAGACCCTGGCTAGCTCACCAAATAGATATGCAAGTACTCTAGCAGCTGAAATATGCCTCACAGACATCACCCACAAAGATAGGTTTAAATATACAATAAATAGTAAAAGAACCAGACTACAATCAGTAACTCAGCAAAATGACTTCACAGAAAAACCCAAATTTGACTTGTGCATTCAACAATGTGATAACGACTTCTACTTGTGTGAATTACAGTGACAGCTGCTGAGAGTTTTGCCTGAAAAGTGATGACTCAGTGTTGTATTGTAACTGCACTGTGATAATGACATGCAAAGTTATGCACGCTCAGACACAGGTGATAATTGCTACACATAACCTGTTGAGTAGGCATTCATTATATTACCTTGTGTAGCTGTTATGTAACACAGACTCATTATCATCAGCAAGGAGAAGACCTGAGTAATTCAGTAAAATAGTATAACACTTAAGATATTGAGCCCTTCTTCCCATCTAAATTCCACAAATGACTGACAAGGCCAAGAAAAAAGCCCAAACACATATGGTAGCTCCATGCTTGTAATAGTCAGCAAGTAAGTCAGGAGACATCTATAAGAAATTCATTCTAGGGTATTTTGCTAGAATTAGTGGCCTAACTACGTAATGGAACATATGCTATGTCAAATACCAAAAAGTAGTAACACAATATTTTGCTGGTCAAAATTATACAGAAATGGCTAGCAGAACCAAACACTGTCAGGAAATGAAGTAATAGTCAAATCATGTTTCCTTTATATACTGTACCTGTTAGACCAGCTACTATACAGACTGGGACTAAAGGTTGAGGTGTCTGAATTTACATTAAAAAACTATATGTCATGGCTGGTCAAACAGAATAATGAACTTGAGCTTTTCCATATTCAAATGACCATAAGCCAAATCCCATACTACTTACTTGCAAGCTATAGGTCCCTCTCTATGACCCAGGGGGTGACATAAATTCACAGATCTCTAAATATGGGATTAATTTTCAGGAGAAAATATTAATGCAACATTTATAAAGTGAGTTATGTTTGTCAAATGGTATTATGATTTTTGCATCAGCTATTTGTTGGCTACAGACCCTCTTGTTGTAGGATTCTTCTGCCCTCTGGCGAGCTTGTGATGGCACCAAGTTTGCAGTCATCTGCAAACTTGGTCAGCCACAGACCCTTAACATTATCTTTGACCTCCAGGAAATAAATGCCAAATAAAAGCAGCCCAAGGATTGAACCTTGTGATACTCCACTAATGACAGGTGTTTTGGAGAAGGTACAGTCGACCCACTTACTTCCCATGTTTTATGTTTGAGCCAATCTGCTTTCCAACAAGTTAAAAGGGATTAACATTTAGCTGGAATAGTTTATCTGTGATGCTGGAGTGTGGGATGGTTTTGGATGCCTTTTCCAAGGTCCAGTATGCACTGATTTGCCTTCTTCCATTGCCTCAGTGACCTTTTTGAAGATGTTGACCAGGTTAAGTAGACAGGACCAATAAATTCCCCATAAAGCCATGGTCAGGGCATAGTCATGCTGAAGTACCTGGTGTTTGACAGAGTAGGAATTATCCAGTGTGCAAAGAACAAAAGTAAGGAAAATATTGGAATGTTAGAAAGGGAATGAAATAATGTGCACCTAACAGCAGCATGACATTCTTTCACTCTCCAGAACCAGTTTTATTCTATTCAGAATCACAAGGAAACAGGAGTCTATCTTGGCACTCAGCAGGCATAGAGAATTAATACTAGATCAGGTGATAGCCCATCATACGGCACACTAAATTATAGACTACCTATACACCTGTGGCCAATTTACATGAATGTCAATTAACTAACGATATGTCTCATGAGATGTGGACAGGAGCTGCAAGATCTGGCATAACCATAATAAGATAAATAGAACACACGACCAAGTACAAAAAACATCCTTTTCCCCAGGAGAAAAGCTTAGCTTAGCATTTTTAACTAAAGTGACCAGTGACCATGTATCCAAAAAGTAACTGCCACCATAGAAAAATAAAGCACATTGAACGAAAATCTTTTATTTGTTGAAGAAAAATAAACCCCTAAATAGAAAACATTCAAAATTAATATGCACTACAATGCATGACAGGTCCTTGCCTATAACGCTTGCACTGCCTAAATTATGCAACTGAATGTATTAAAGCACAACCCAAAAACTGCTTATTGTTGCAAATGAAAAAATGCCACAAATTGGAGCAAGTCAGGGGTACAAACGTATCAGTTTAAATATCTACATTACAAATCTTCTATTAGTAGGAATGTCTAAAACACCAATTTCTTATTTAAAGGGGGCCATTTAAAATATAAAGATACAGACTACAACACATGAGATAAAACATTATATAACAGCAAAGTCATCAACGTCCAGAAGACATGAAGAATGTCCTTATAAAGTGACACTAATCACAAAGGTGTACCTCAAATACCTCTCAACCCATCAGTACAAGAATTCTGGACAAAGCCAAAAATAATGGGGGAACAAGGGCTGGATGTCAGGAACAGATATCTCTCTTATAAACTTAAAAGTTGCTAGGATAACAGTTTTGTATTAGCATGCATTTCTCAAGGATAAGAAGTCTGAAATGGAAACATTATCATTTAGTGACTTCAGTCTTCAAGAATTTACTAGAAAAGCACAAAACTTTGAAGACCATTACAAAAATTTGAGGTACAACTCTGGCCATTCTGTGAAATACTGCAGTGTTGAGAGGTATGCAGTTCCAACAGCGAGTTAAAAAGAAGTTAATGTCTTACCATAACGTTCCATGTGAATTGTTCATCTCGCCTTTGTTCTTACGCATGGGTTCGGAGCCGATCCTCGGCTCCGAGACGGCCACTTCTACAGCTCTGCATCTTGAGAAAGCTCGAGGCACAGTCCTGTCCCACAATCCAGCGATAAGGCCCTGCAAGATTGCAGTGGTAAAGCCAGCTCTGGATTTAGAGAAAATTTGCCGGTGGTAATGTTTGGTGAAAGTATGTACTGAACTCCAGGTAGCAGCTCCTAGGACGTCCCTGGTAGGGACGCCTCTGAGAAAGGCTGTAGAGGTAGATACAGCCCTGGTTGAGTGGGGTCTGACAGGTTTTCCATGGTGCTTGTAGCAGAAATGAATTCAATTGCTTATCCATTTGGAAATGGTTTTGCTTTGAAATAGCCTTCCTCTCTGCCCCTGCAGCAAAAGCCACCAGCAGTTGGTCAGATTTCCTTTGAGGTTTAGTCCTGTCCAAATGGAATCTAAGTTATCTGTGCACATCTAATGAGTTCAGTTATCCATTCCCCTTTGTTCTGTGGGTTAGGAAAGAAGGTTGGCAAATGAATGGATTGATTAAAGGCCACACTGGATTCCACCTTGGGTATGAAGGAGGGATTGGTCCTGAGGGACACTCTGTCTTTATGAAAGATGATGAAAGGTTCCACTGCCATGAGGGCCTGTAATTCAGATACCCTTCTTGCTGAAGTGATTGCTAAAAGGAAAGCTGTTTTCCAAGAGAGGAATTTTAAATCTGCAGTGGCAGCTGGCTCGAAAGGAGGCAGGGTGAGCTTTTCCAGTACAAAATTAAGGTCCCAGGCTGGAGTTGGGGCTCTCCTGGGTGGTCATAGATTTTTGGCCCCTCTGAGGAACTGCTTAAGCAGTGGATGAGAGAAGAGGGGAGGTTCTGTGTTATAATGAGCTGAAATGGCTGAGGTGTGAATTTTGATGGAGGAGAAAGACAGGCCCTTGTGAAGCATCTCAGTTAAATATTGTAAATTCTGAGGTAAATTGGGCATTGCTGTGCTCATGCCTTGAGATTGGTTCCAGGCATAGAATATTTTTCAGCATAAGATTTTCTAGTACTAGACCTCCTTGCCTCTAAAATGATATCCATCACTGGTTTACTGAGGGATGGTAAAGGAGAGATTAGGTAATAGGCCAAGCTGCTAGGTTCAGTGTAAGAAGCTGAGGGTGCAGAATCTGGTTCTCCTGCTGAGACAATAGGGTACGAGTCTGAGGCAGGTGCCATGGGGCCAACAGTGACACACTGCGCAAGAGGGGGTATCAGTGTTGGCGTGGCCAGTCTGGTGCAATCAAAATTGTCCTTGGTTTGTCTTGTTTGATCTTTAGTAGTACTTTGGAGAGCAGAGGCAGAGGAAGAAAGGCATAAACGGATTGTTTTTTCCAGCAGAAGGACAGAGCATCCACTTTCCAAGCTTGTTTGTAGGGAGTCCTTGTGCAAAAATTTGTACAATTGATAGTTCTGGGTGGAGGCAAACAGGTCTATATCTGGGCTCCCCCATTTGCTTGTCAACATGTTGAAAATCCTTGGTTCCAGCTTTCACTCGTGTGGGTCCATGAGGTTTCTGCTTAGATCATCTGCCAGTGTATTTAGTTTTCCTGGCAGGAACTGAGCTTGTAGATGCACTTGGTAGCTCAGGGCTGTGTTCCACAATGCCATGGCTAGTCTGCATAGGGGGTAAGAATGTGTACCCCCCTGCTTGTTTATGTACCACATAGCAATGGTGTTGTCCGTCTTTACCATTAATTGTCCTGGAAGAATGTGGTCCTTGAAGGCTGTCAGAGCATTCCGTACAGCTAACATTTCTTTTTGATAGATATGCAAGTGCATTTGACTTGGGTTCCATTTGCCCTGAATGCACTTCACTGCCAGGTGAGCCCCCCATGCATAATCTGATGCATCTGTTGTTAGTGTTTGGGCGGCAGGGGGCAGTGTGAATGGTAGTCCCTTGTTTTGGTGTTAGGCCTCTGCCCACCAAAGAAACTCTAGGCATAGGCAAGGTATGATAAGAATCATTGCTTCTAGATCCTGAGAATGTTGACACCATAGTCTTTTTAGATACCATTGTAGTTTCCTCATATGCAGTTTTGCATATGGAATTAGAAGAATGCAGGAGGCCATGAACTCCAAGGCTTGTAGTATTTGCCTTGCAGATAGTAGGGTTTTTGTGGCTCCTTGTAGGCTGTCAAATGAATTTGTTTCTTTGGCATGAGGAAAGCCATCTGGGAAGTTGCATTCAAGCTTGCGACCAGGAATATGATTTGTTGACAGGGTACCAGGTGTGATTTCTTTTCATTTATGGTGCACCCCAGGCATGTTAGCACCCTTTATACAAAGGCCAGATGATTCAAAAGTATGTCCTGGCTTTCTGCCTGAATTAAACAATTGTCCAGGTATGGGTATATTTGAATATTTCTTTGCCTGCAAAATGTGATAACTGGGGCTAGGCACTTTGTGAATACCCTGGGTACAGTAGATACGCCAAAGGGCAGTGCAGAGAACTGGTAGTGATTGTAGCCTGCTTTGAAGTGTAGGTATCTTCTGCAAGATTTCCTGATTGGGATGTGCAGGTATGCTTCCTTCAAATTGAGTGTTACCATCCAGGCATCTTTTCCTAGCATAGGAAGCAACTGGTGAAGAGTCAGCATCTTGAATTTTGGAACCACCAAAAAGGTGTTTAGAGTAGACAGGTCCAGAATAGGACGCCATGAATTGTCTTTTCTGGGTACCAGGAAAAGTCTTGAGACCTTGTCCTTTTTCCTCTACTGGTACAGTTTGAATAGCCTTTATGTTTAAAAGAGAGAGAGTATTTGCTTTTGAGCCTCTGTCCACTGATTTGGGGGTAGATCTGGCCAACCTTTTGGCATTGGTAATGTCTGGAAGTGAAATCTGTATCCTTGGGACACTATATTTAAAACCCATTTGCCCTGGGTAAAGCGTTTCCAGTTTTTGGCCTGCAGACCAATCTTTCCCCCTAAAGGAGCATTCATTTGAGAAGTGCTTGAAAGTTTTATGATCAAGTCATTAAGACAGTTTTCCATAGAGGGGAGTCTTACTACTCCCAGATTTGGAAGAGGAAGCCCCCCACTGTTTAGTCTTGTGCGTAACCTGGGACTGAAACCTGGGATTTCTGCTGTGTCTGCGTTTGGATTGAGAAGGCCTGGAAGGAGCTGGAAAGGACCAATTCTTAGAGGGCCAATGCCTACTAAATCTTTGGGACTGAACATGTAAGAAATCTAACAGTTTGCATAGATTTAGCTTTATCTTCCATCTTTTTAAGATCTTCCTCAGCTTTGCTGCCAAACAGGTGGTCCTGATCTAAGGGAGCATCCAACAGTTTAGCTTTAACATAAGGCAAAGATTGCTCCTTAAGTCAAGCATGCCTTCTGAGTACAGACCCAGTGACAGCAGCCCTGCAAGAGGCCTCTAAAGAATCAAACCCACATTGCAAAGTATGTTTTCCAACCTGTTCAGCAGAATACATTAAATCCTGTAATTCCTTATTTTCAGCACAGTCAAGAATCAACATAATTTTCTGTTTAAGAAATCCAATCATATGTTGTTGATACTTTAACATATGAAACTGACAGTTTAATGGCCCCAATGACCAAGGTTGCAGAAGTGTAAACCTTCTTACCCCAGCTATCCAGTGCCCTGGAGTCTCTATCAGAAGGGGTAGGGTTTTTGGCAGTAGAGGCCTTAATACCCTTGGGTCCCTGTGAAATAGTCTCTGGATCCGCTATAGGATTTTTAAAAAGAAACTTGTGAGAATCAGGAACCATGTAATATCAGTCAGGTTTTCTGGGAGCAGGAGGCAAAGAATCAGGGGCCAAACTAGATTCCAAAAAGGCATCATCAATAATGTCTATTACAGGAGGTATAACTAAAGGCCTATGCTGAGGCAAGAGTAAGAAATCCCTAAGCCTCTTTTTCTAATCAGAAAAATCCTGGCTTTCCCAGTGGAAATGGTCCCTCAGAGAGTGTGCAAGGTTTCACCAAAAGAAAAATCCTCTGGAGGGGAAGCAGAGGGAATAGAGTCCTCTGCATCAGAATCCTCATAAGTAGATAAGGGTAAATCCAGATCATCAGAAGAATCAGAAAAATCAGAATCCAGGTCAGAAGATTCATAAACAATTTCAGTCCTAGGTCTCTTAGAAGAGGGTGGTTGGCTTCCCCTGATTAAAGTTATAAGGTCTTCAGCCATTCTTATCATTTGTTTTTTAGGCATAGAGGCCTGAGCATGTGCCCTGGGCATCAGTTTTCTAAGAATGGTTTGTAGTTTAGGCCTTAAAGAAGAAGGAGGCATTGTTTTAATATACAAGCCCGTAGGCCTGAATACACCCTTAGAAGCCGGTGCCTGCACAGCGGCTCCGGACCCATCCAAGGTAGAGACATCCACAGGTTCCACAGTTGAAGCATCTCGTGGACTCCGAATGGTCTTGGTAGAGGCCTGAGAATCAGAAGTAGCAGGTATCA
Organism: Protopterus annectens; assembly: GCF_019279795.1. Taxonomy (NCBI): domain Eukaryota; kingdom Metazoa; phylum Chordata; order Ceratodontiformes; family Protopteridae; genus Protopterus; species Protopterus annectens. Next base: position 458,322 of record NC_056733.1, on the reverse strand, counting down.
GGGGCTGTGAAAGCACCTCACTGAAAACTGGCGATTGGCTTAGAGAAGCATTGTCGGCAGCTTTGGACCTAGGCAGCCTGTGTCTGTCTTTATCTTTGTGTTTTTTTTGGAATTCCGGTAGTCGGATGGCTTACCAACGATATTTCTGGATAATTGATCAGAGAACTGAAATATTTAGAGGCGAAAATATACCGATGACAGATAGTGCGTTGATTAAAGCACAAAACTGACAGCAAGGTACATTGTGGTCCGGGCCTAGGCAAGGAATACAGTACGAATGAAAATCTTTGTGAGGTATTTGCTTTTCACAAGAAATGCAGTTATTAACTATTACTGACATCCGAAAGGAGCAAGCAAAAATACTTGGCTTTAGTTGAAGACATTGTCCTGAAACTCGAAAACTAAAATTTCAGGGGTCAGCTGACCGGCACTTGCGAACTGCTTCTGCTTCGGGCACCGCACGGCAAGAAAGACTGATGTAATGGCATCGGGTGCATGGTTCATACCCCTGATGACCTGATGTCATGGAAGAAGGGACAGCAACCGACGCAGGACCCAAGACTTTTGTTAATCAGGCTGACTGAGGGCTACTGCAAGCAGATGACTCAAATGTGATGACTGCAACAGTGAAACACGAAGAACATCAGTCAAGGTTTAGCAGTCAAACAAGCCTAAGCACCAAATTTATGTTACTGCTGCTTACATAATATTTCACTTTACAGAGCAGTACAATCGGCTTTGCAACCTCTTATTAGCTTCGCAAACAAACGTCATTTTATCAGAGTTCAAGGGGTTAATTAATAGCTGTACTTTCTCGTAATTTTAAAGGGTGATAGTCACCTTTAAAGATACGCGTGCTACTATATTGTTTTCTATTTATCCAAGCACTTGTAGTCATCTCTGATGTTTCAGCAACACACGAGTCTAGATGACAATACAATAGCAAAACAATGGTTACACCTCTTTAAACCCAGGTATCTCACAAAATTCACAGTGAAAAAGAACCATAGGACACAAATCAAGAACCCCCACCCCAGCAGTTAAAAAACAAAGAGAACAACACACACAGCTTCAAAACAATCACGACCAGTAAACAAAATTTCTAAACTCTTTCTTAAAACCTACAGCAAGCTGTATGAGAGGGAGGGGTAAGAAGCAAGATTGCTATAGCACGGGACAAGTACTTACACACTGTAATTCTACCAGACACAGTCCAAAACATTAACAATCTCTGCAGTTCCAAACATTGCGTGGGTGTGGGTAGAAGCTGGTTCCATCCCTGCAGGGAGAAAATACATCGCTTACCCAAACAGTACAATGCAGACTTTGCCGGGGCTATACCCATTGCAATATATGCTACAGACTTGAGTCCTTGTAACATGGGAGCAAACGGAGGACTAGAAGTAAATGAAAGCAGGACAAAAGTAGGAACAATATTGTTTGTACAAACTACATTGATAGAATAAACAGTTTGTCACACTTCTCTTAGAACTAGAAAGCAGGACAAAATTGGGAAATATATCAGGTCTGCAACTGAATTATCTGTCATTATTTGTCTGCGAACAGCAGAGCTGTCTTACCTTAGTATTCTGAAGGCTTGGAGGTCAAAACAAACAGAAGTTGTTTCTTCCCAGAGCGTGACTGCAGCAATATTCCTTGGTTTTGTGAATCGATCGGCACGATAGAGGGATCCAAGAGTATATTCCACCAAAGTCTGAAAAATAAAGGGAATATCTACTGTTGGACCCTCTGTTTATTCAGACAGAACTCAGAAATATTAGGTCGAGGTGGAGGTGGGAAGTGGTTGCTTGGACTCCCATTGGCTGTCACCGCTTGCACGATGAAAGGCAAAAATAAATCGGATTGCCATGGAGATGAAAATACAGTGCATCGCAAGCCAGTTTTCTCAGAAAAGTCAAATGTGAATACCATGAAAGTCCATGCTGAAACTTAAGTTGACAAGGTAACTGACTAATTTAAGTTACTTTTTCAACTTAATATTGAACAATGGAGGTAAAATAAGAGGGCAAAGTTACATGTGCTTGTAGAAGGCACTTAGGTGAAACAATATGCAGTTACTATCGTCTCACAGCGTGCACGGATGTAACCACAGAGGTGCCATGAGACGGTAGTCGGGGTTACTGAGTTAAAGAAAGAAGATATAAGGGGAAGGAGGGTGGGAAATCAGGACTGCAACAGTGAATACACTCGAACATCTACATTTATGGTAAGTGTACACAACTGTACTATGTTCTTCGTGTTTCACTGTTGCAGTCATCACCTGTGGAAGGATTCCCAAAGCTGAGAAGAGGGGTGGTGGGCTCAGTAAGAGACCTAGGAATGGGTCAGCATGCCCTGCAGAACTGCAGAGGCAAACCCTGCCCTAGCCATAGAAAATAGTGGTAGGTGGCAATGCTTGGTAAAGGAATGGGCAGAAGTCCAGGTGGCAGCTTCCAGGATGTCTTTGGTGGGAACTCTTCTAAGGAATGCTGTGAGAATGGAGGCTGCCCTAGTGGAATGGGTTTGAATAGACCTGGGGGGGGTGGATTCCCATGTAATCTGTAGCACAAATGGATACAGTGTGATACCCATTTGGAAGTTGTCTGTTTGGAAATGGGATTCCCCTGTGCCCCTGGGGCAAAGCTGACAAGAAGTTAGTCTGTTTTCCTGAAGGGTTTAGTATGGTCCAGATGGTATCTGAGCTGTCTGTGCATGTCTAGTGAGTGCAGAATTCTTTTCTCCTATTTTTGATGGTTAGGAAAGAAGGTGGGAAGATATTACCTGGTTGAGAGTTACATCAGATACCACCTTGGGTATAAAGGAGGGACTGGTCCTCATGGAGACCCTGTCTGCATGGAAGATGATGAAGGGCTCAATGACCATCAGTGCCTGAAGTTCTGAAACCCTTCTGGCTGAGGTGATAGCTAGGAAAAAAGCAGTTTTCCAAGAGAGGTACCTTAGTTCTGCTGAAGCAGCAGGTTTGAAGGTAAGTTTTTCCAAAACATAATTCAGATTCCAGGCTGGAGTGGGTGGCCTTCTGGAAGGTCTGATATTAGAAGCCCTTCTGAGGGATTGTTGAATCAAAGGATGTGAAAACAGGGGTGTTCTGTATCAAAATGAGCTGAAATGGCCAAGACATGGATTTTAATAGAGGAGAAGGAGAGGCCACTATTAAGTAGCTCCACTAGGTAGTCCAGAATAAAAGGGATGGAAGGCCGAGAGGTATTTCCCCCTCTGGACTGGCTCCAGGAGCAGAATCTTTTCCATTTTCTTACATAGAATTTTCTGGTGCTGGGCATTCTGGCCTCTGTGATGAGGTCTAGGACCTGTTTGCTTAACAGGGGCCCCTTGTTTTCTTTTAGAGTATAAGCCATGCTAATAGTTTGAGAGTTTGCAGGTCTGGGTGCAACACCCCCCCCCCTGAGTTAAGAGGTCTGAGATCAGAGGAAGCTGCCTGGGAGGCTGTAAGGTCAGGCTGTGCATTAAGGGGGTACCAGTGTTGCCTGGGTCTGAAGCAGTGAGGATGGCCTTTGGCCTCTCCTCTCTTATTTTGATCAGAACCCTGGGAATAATTTATTTATTTTACATTTGTTGACCGGGCTAGTCTAACTGGATATATGTCCATTTTCAGTAGAGGCCTGGGGAGAAAAGCTCCAAGCATAGACAGTGACATATCATATATTACATGCAAATAACAAACAGAATATAAAGTTAAAAAAAAAAAAATATATATATATATATATATATATATATATATATATATATATATATATATATATATATATATTTTTTTTTTTTTTTTGTTTGGACTCCCATTGACTGTCACCACTTGCATGCAGGCAAGCCAGGAACCTGTTAACTGACAGCTTCATCCATGGGAATAAGAGGCAGAGGAGGGAAATGCGTACACAAAAAGGGTGTTTCAGGGAAGGTCAAAGCATCCACCTTCCAGGCCAGGTGGTGGTACTCCCTGGTGCACAGTTTTTTCAGCTGATGTTTGGGATGCGAAGCAAAGAGGTCTACCTCCAGAGTCCCCCACACCTGAGTGATTTGCAGAAAGATTTTTCTGTGGAGCTGCCATTTGTGGGGGTCTAGAAGGTTTCTGCTTAAGTGGTCTGCCAGAGTGTTGTTGATCCCTGGTAGGTATTGTGCTATCAGATGTAGTCCGATGGATAAAGCTGTCAGTCACAGGTTCAGCCTGCACAGAGGGTAAGATTGGGTCCCTCCCTCTTTGTTGATGTACCACATTACTGTGGTGTTGTCTGTTTTGATAAGGTGAACCCCTACTTAAGATGGGGTTTGAAGGATGTCAGATCCTTTTGTACTGCCATCATTTCCTTCTGGTTAATGTGTAAGGGAAGGTGCTGTGCATCCCAAAGTCCTTGGGTGGACCTGCCTTCTAGGTGAGCTCCTGAAGCTATGTCTGAGGCGTCGGTGGGGTTTGCCCGGTTGGGCAGAGGGTAAGGGAAGACCCTTGTTTTGGTCACAGGCCCCTGCCCACCACAGAAACTCGGCCCTTATACAGGGGATCAGAGGTAGAGAGGTCTCTAGATGCTGAGAGTGCTGACACCAAAGGTTCTTTAGGTGCCACTGTAGTTTTCTACTGTGAAGCCTGGCCAGAGGAATTAGAAGGATGCAGGATGCCATGTACCCTAAGGCTTGCAGGAACTTCCTCGCAGTGGAGGTGACTTCTGAAAGTCAGCTGTGTAAAACAGAGTGGCAGGAAGCTCCATTTCTCTGGGGATAGGAAGGCATTTGGGATGCTGTATCCAACAGAGCTCCCAAGAAAATGATCTTCCTGGAGGGAGTTTGCTTTTATTTCTTCTTGTTGATGGTGTACCCCAAGGACATTAGGAGGGTTTTGACAAAGAGAAGGTCCTTGAGGAACTTTTCTTTGCACTCTGCCTGAATGAGGCAGTCATGCAGGTAAGAGTAAATTTGTACATTTTTCTGTTTGCAAAAGGCTATGGCCAGGCTAAGCATTTGCTGAATACCCAGAGAGCAGTAGATAAGCCAAAGGGTACAGCAAAGAACTGAAAGCGTTGTGAATCTGCTCTGAAGTGAAGGAACTTTCAAGAGGATTCCCTTACAGGGATGTGGAGGTAGGCATCTTTTAGGTCTAGGGTAACTAACCAAGCATTTTTTTTTGTCAGCATAGGCAGTAGCTACTGCAAAGTTAGCATTTTGAATTTTAATTTGGGGACCACCAGGAAGGTGTTCAGAATGGAAAGATCCAGGAGGGGGGGGGGGGCAAGGAATTGTCTGGAATAAAAGCCTTTGCCTATTTGATCTGAGGGGACAGGTTGTACTGCCCATTGGGATATGAGAGTTTGGACTTATTTCAATGCCTCTGCCCACTGATTTGGAGGTAGGTCTGGGTACCCTCTTGGAATTGGGAGTTCATTGTAGGAGAATGTGTATCCCTGAGAAATGACCTTTAAGACCCATTGGTCCTTTGTTACAGAAAACCACTTCTCTTTGCAGAGGGAGAGCCTTCCTCCTAATTTTTGGTGAGTGAAAAGAGGGCAGAAGGGGGAGTGGGAGTCATTGAGAGTTTTTGCCATACAGGGATGGCTTAGAACTCCCTGCCTTTGCAGCAGAAGTGGTCCATGCTTTGGTTCTCTGCTGTCCCTGGAATAGGAGTCTTGATGGTCTGTCCCTGCTGTGGTGGTCTTACCTTGCCCCTGTCTGCTAGGTGTGGGAAAGGACCAGTGTTTTGAGGGAAAATTCCTGCTGAACCTAGGACGTTGTACCTGAAGAAAATCTTTTACTGTTTGCATAGATTTTGCTTTGTCTTCCATCTTTTTAAGCACCTCTTCTACTTTTAAGCACCTCTTCTACTTTTTCTCCAAACAAGCTCTTATCCAAAGGTGCATTAAGTAATTTGGATTTTACATGATCAGGGAGAGGTTCTTCCTTCAACCATGCATGTCTTCAAATGACAGATCCTGACACTGCTGCCCTGCTTGAGGCTTCTAGGGTGCCATCCAGAGTGTTTAGCCACTTGACAAGTAGAGTGCAGTAAATCTGCTAGATCTTTTGAATTGGCACAGTCAAGAAAGGTAGAAATCTTTTGTTTTAAAAGTTCCAAAGTATGTTGTTGATATTTTAATATGTGGAACTGACAGTTGAGTGCTCTGATCGCTAAGGTTGCAGAAGTGTATACTTTGTTACCCCATCTGTTCAGAGCTCTGGAGTCCTTGTCAGAAGGAGTAGGACTCTTTGCAGAACTAGCCTTAGCTCCTTTTGATCACTGTGTAATAACTTCCGGGTCTGCAGCAGCATTTCTGTACAAGTATTTGTGAGAGTCTGATACTCTGTAGTACCTGTAAGGTTTTCTGGGAGCAGGTGGGAGGCATCAGGAGTGGGAGTTCGATTCATGGAAGATATCATCAACCACCTCTAAGATGGGGGGGGGTGGCCAAGGGTCTGTGCTGGGGCAGGTCTAGAACTCTCTTAGTCTTTTCTTAGACTGAGGGAAGTCCTGGGATTCCCAGTGGAAATGCAACCTGTGGGTGTGAAAGGTTTCCCCAAAGGAAAGATCTTCTGGTGGGGAGGCAGAAGGAATGGATTCCTCTGCTCTGAATCCTCATAAGCAGTAAGAGGTTGTTGTTCCTCTTCAAAATATGAATAAATCAGACTCCTCAGAATCCTGTTCTGTCATAATTTCAGGGGAAGGGTCTCTTTTCCTTTTAGGGGTAGTCAGGCCGCATTTTCTGATACGTGTGATAAGATCCTCCGCTATTTTAACCATTTGAGCTTGGGGTGGTGGAGGAGGGGTAAAATGGTGGCTGTTGGTAATTTTCTTAGGAGTGGCCCTGCCTCTAGGCCTAAGAGTATCCATCGGTCTGAGAGAAACGGTAATCAGAGGAAAAGAGAAACGGTAATCAGAGGAAAAGACGTTTTTAGTCTAGAATCGGTAGTGCAAAAGACCTCCTCAGAAGCCGGTGCCTGCATCGCAGTTCCGGACCCAACTGAGACAGAGACACCCAAAGGCTCGGAAGACGAAGAAGATTTCTGTGGCATACCAGACTCCAAAAGGGTCTCAGTAGAGGCCTGTGAAGGTATCGAATCATGCATCAGGGGCTGCAAGGGGCCTCACTGAATTCCTCAGAATTGACGACATGCTTAGCGATGGAGTCATCAGAAGGTTTGGCCTTATGTGGTGGAGTCATCAGAAGGTTTGGCTTTATGTGGTCTGTCTATCTTTATCCTTATGTTTTTTTCAGTAAGTCTACCAATTGTTGGCTGACAGATGCTATTTCGGAAAACGAAGACAGAAGACGAACATACCTGGCTATGAAAAGAGCTCTATGACTAATAGTTCTTGCGTTAAAAACAGCACAGAACCGGCAACGGGGGATGTTGTGGTCTGGGCCTAAACAAGTAATGCAGTAAGAGTGGAAGTCTTGGTGTGATATTTGCTTTCCACAGGCGAGACAATTGCTAACTTTTCGGACATTGGTTAGTGCAAGAAAAAGGGATCTCCAACGGGGTACTTCGCTTTAGACATTTTCAGCTGTAATTTGACCTTCAGAAGTGACTGACTGGCACACTTGCAAACTGCTTCTGCTACGGGCTCCACGATAAGAAAGGCTGATGCAATGATGTCAGCTGCCTTGCTTTATAGGACGGACGACCTGATGTCACCCTACAAGTGGCAGTAGTCGACGCAGAAAAATATTGACTCTGGTATTCGGGTTGGCAGAGGGATACCACAGCAGGGATAACCCACAGGTGATGACTGCAACAGTGAAACATGAAGAACATCTGCTTAATAAGGGCCTATATTATGATATCGCACACTCAGAAGAGCGAATGACACATAATTGACCCCATGTAAACAAAAGCCTACAAAACGTCGAAATCTTCCGAAACAAAAAAAAAATAAAAACTGTAAAACATTACATAATATGGGGGGCTTCGACCCCCATACCCCCTGATGTGGGGGTCTGTGTCCCCCACCCCCTACTTAAATATACCAACTTCGAGATCGCACTACAGTGCCGAAAATGGCAAAGTAGCAAAAGCGGCCAAGCAAATTCTTTCCCAGGGAAAGAATTCACTGAAAAGCCACTTTGCTATTTTGCCTTTTCGCGCTTTTCAGTTTGACAAAGACGATTCGACAACCTGCACCTGTGAAAGCGTAATAGGGAGCAGCTTAATAATATTAGTTAGAATACAACAGTAGTAATAAACTGAGAGACCATCACAAACTATCTAAAAAATGAAATAAGAAAATTCCACTTAGCCACAGCCACTAGGAAGCACCCAATCTTGTTTAGCGGCAAACAAGATCTGGAGAGCTTTCCTAGGGCATGATGGGATAGGGTTTCAGCCACGAGCTAGTGGAAGACCTCGAGCTTTTGTATAAGGCTGAGTCAGAACAGAGGATCGGTTCCGAACCCAACCAGTTAAGAATGAAGGCGAGATAGGACAACATCACATCTATCATATCCACTTTAACACAACTTTCATCCTATTTTTGTTATACTTTATATATTTAATCATACTAATAGTTATACATTTTTTGAAATATGCACATTTAGTCCTGAATCCCATTACATTTAATAAAAAATGCTTTTAATCTTCTTCCGCCCAAACTCAATCATACATTTTCTTTCTTTGCAATCTTTATATTTCACATTTCTTTTAACGGACAATTCTTCACAGAAAATCATACCATTCATGAAAATCCTTGTACAGTTCTATCTCTTTATTCCTTCCCCTTCCTTCATAGTCATCTTTTCATATACATCCTCCAGATACTATGCTTACATTATTTCCTTACACATACCTTCCTATTTTTCTGAAAGTCTAGGAGTCTGCTTCCACAGCAAAATTCTTTTTAGGTATCCTTTCATTCCTGTCCCTTACTAAACTTCTTGCTCTAACCTTTCCTTATGTATTCTCAAATTTCTTTACATTTCTTATAAGTAAATATACCCAATACACTCTCATCATGTTTATTCATTTTTTCCCCAAGACAAAAAGTAAATGTAACAAAACCAAAAACATTCTTGGGTGTAACAGACCTAGCTCGCCCTTAAGCATATCATGAAATAGGATTGTTATGTATCCTGGAGCAAGCTACAAGTGGATAGTTTGTCCTGATTAGGGTGATCTAGAGTTCTACAAGTTCTGGTTGTCAGTTTTTGGGGATCTGCTTGGAAATTATATTGCCCTTTAATATGGAGAGACATGATTTTTCTTGGAAGTGTTTGCATAAGTATGTTTATACCTCAAGCAGATTCCAAATAATTTTTTCCTCAGGTAGATGGCAAATGTTGGAGGTGTGATTGAGGAACAAAGTCTTAACTGGGAGCATATGTTTTGGGTGTGTAATGAGTTGGCACACTTTAAAAATTCCTGGAAGAGACTTCTATCAAAACTATTAGGTGAGCAATTGGGCACAAGTACAGAAATTATTTTTTAAGCTGGGATACAGGATCTGAACTGCCTAGTCATAGAAAGGCCCAGTTAAGTTTAATTCTGCTGGATGCCAAGTAGAAAATGGAAATGAAAGTCTAACCAGTTATATCTGAAGTAGTGAATATTGTAACAGAGATACAAGAACTGGAGTGGGATATTTAGAAAATGGCAGGAGCAAGTTACATAGAAAAATGGAAACAGCGAACAACACATGCAGAATAAGGTTTTGGAGGAAGAGACATAGTTAAAGGATTGATGACACACCCTTTGTTTTGTCTTCATTAATTTTATATCCTGACAAAACTTGAAACTGTCTCAACATATTCCACAACACTGAGATGTTCTTTTCTGGATGTATCGGGATTAATACAATATCATCTGCAAATAAAGCCATCGTTTCTTGATTACCATACCAATTATATCATGGCATTTCTGAGTCCCTTATTTTCTTTGCCAATGGTCTAAGTTTAAAGCAAACCTCTGCCTAGCTCCTCTGTTTAAAACACAACTTATCAGAGAGGAGCCCTCCCACTTTAATTCTTACCTCTGGATCCTTCATATATTCTCTTAAACAACACTTTTATTATATCAGGGAATGCAAATGCCTCCATTGCCCTACTCATAAAATCTCAACTTACTCGGTCAAATCCTTTCTCTGCATCAAGACCCACTAACAGCAGTACTAATTTCTTACATTCTGCTTCCCTTTAGATCACCACTGTTCTATTACCATTGTCAAATGTTTGCCTCCTCTCCACAAACAAACACTGATCCTTATATATCAATTTTGAAAAAAAAAAACAAGTAATCTCCGTGGTATCCCCAAAGTCACAAAACAACCCACTAAACAAGTACAGTGGGTCCAAAAACAACACAGTGTAAGAAACTTCACTGTGTGGAAGATTTTCAGTCCATACATCTCTAGTTAATCACTGCATATTAATCAGATCAGATAGTAGTAGAAGGAGCAAACATAAACTCGTCTCAAGTCAAGAAAAAAAAAATCTATATATAAATTGTACATATATATATATATATATATATATATATAATTGTACAGAATTACTAAGTATTTGAAAGTAATCCAAGCAAGGCAGGCAGTCTGTTCCCAGTCGAAAATCCTTTATTATGTACTTAATAAAGGATTTTCAACTGGAAACAGACTGCCTGCCTTGCTTGGATTACTTTAGAATACTTAGTAATTTTGTACAATTATATATTTATTTATTTTTTTGACTTGATGAGTTTAAGTTTGCTACTTCTACTACTATTGTCTGGTCTGATTAATATACAGTGATTAACTAGAGACATATGGACCTAAAATCTAGTAAACTCCTGAGCCTTGCTATTAAGCAGTTTCCTTTGGAACACTGGAACAGGTTTCACTGGCAAAAGCTTTCTATGAACTTTATTGTCAGAAGAATGAGAAGCAAACCCCCCCTTCTGCTCTCTGGCTCACTTTTTGCTGCATATGCTTTTTTATTTCCTCATCAGCCTGTTCTACATCAAAAAGTGTCTTTGACCTTCCAGGAAAAATGCTCTGAAGATAAGTTTTATATAACAGCTTGAATCTCACCTGCCTCTTGACATTCCTTGATTGCTGTGATAAATTTACTTCTCTTCTACCTGGTGTACAGTGAAAAGTAATTTTCTACAAACACTCTGCGGTTTCCAATTTTTAATACTTTGCTCTTCTGCCACAGTTATGTCAGGATCAACTCTTACTTTTGGTATGATTGCATCTTTACAACTATAAGTCTTGACTGCTTTCTCATGGCCAGGTTTGGAGCATATACTCTATGTGCCCTTTCAATTAACAAATCCTGCAGTGGAACACCAGTCCAGTTGCTTATCTGTACTTTCATAAAATTAACAGTCTGTTCCTTCCAGTTTCTCTTGCACAGCAGAAAATATCAGGTTTTCTCTGCATGTGCCGTCTTCTAGTGTTATTTTTTAAATCATCTCTTCTTCCAAAGTTTACACTTAGCCAAATTTTTCTTCATTTACAACCTCAGATTTTTTTTGCAGTTTTATCAGTTCATATGAACAGCTAGTAAAATCTTCTTCAATTTTTCCAGTATTTTGATATGAGTTGATATATCACTTCAGTGTTTCATTTGTTGTACTCATCCCTGAGTAAATCCAATTTTATTTTTTCCTCCAAACTACATCAAGCCATCTCCTGAACCAAAAACTAAAACTTGAACTGCTTTTTATAGGTTCATAGGCATTTACTAGGCTAATGAACACAAGGGCCTTTTAAGCCTAGCCATGCATCCCAAATCTCTGACAAGTTCTGATACCCTTGATAAAAGTGTAAGCAGGGGTTTGGGAGATGAACCATTTACAGGTTACATGTGGCCAGAGACATAGGTGCCAAACCAGGGATGAATTTATGGTTTCCCATACAATTGTCCAAGTTGGACTTGAAATGGGTTAGGGGGGAACTCTGCTTCACATGAAGGGGGAGCCTATTCCATAGACATGGTAGTCTCTGGGATACATACTTATCTCTCCAGCAGGACCTATTTATATCACAGGCAAGGTTTAAGTCTTTAGAACAGGTAATTCTGGTGCTGTTTATTTTGTGGATATGCAGGAGGTCCATCAGAGTGGGGTCTGACAATGCCCTGTATGCCAGGAATAGATCTCCTCTCAAAAGCCTGCAGGAGACAGAATACAGGGATAGGGCCTTGAAGTGGTCTGCATAGGACATTTTACTTATGCCCTGTATTCTTTTAGTCAGGAACCTCTGTGGATGTTATAATTGTTGGATATACCAAAGGAGGCATTATACTCAATGATAGGTCTGATGAATGCCAAACAATGACTTCCCTGGACTTAGATGCCATGTCTTTGTTTATACATTGTGCAATATAGAATGATTTCCACACCACTGTAGACACATGATGGTCAAAGGCTAGATTACTGTGTGTGTCCCCAAGTCCATGACTACTGGGTCAACTCTAAGGGGTGTGTTGTCAATATGACAGTTACCAGGGATGGATGACTTCCCAAAGGATACTATTATGCATTTCTTGGCATTTAGTTTTAGTCTATGGCTCTGACACCAGTTGTTTGTGTCAGCCCCTCCTGCAGAACATTTGTGTCAGTGTAAGATTTAATGACTGCTCCTAATTTGCAATCATCTGCAAATTTAGTCATCCAGAGACCACTGACACTGGCCTTGACTTCAGAGAAGTAAATGCCAAAAAGGTGCGGTCCAAGGACTGATCCCTGAGGGACTCCACTTGTGAATGGCCTCTTTGTACAGGTGGACTCCCCTTGTGACTGGCCTCTTTGTAGAGGTGGACTCCCCAATTCTAACTTCCTGGGTCCTGTCTGTGAGCCAGTTGGCTATTCACCGGGTGACATATACGGGTTTGTACCTAACCTCTTGAATCAACAATGCCAGAGTGGGTTATTGTGTCAAATGCCTTGGCCATGTCAAGGTAGGCAGTGCGAATGATTTTTCCCTCATCCATTGCTTTGGTGACCTTCTCAAAGTAGTCCACCATGGTGAATAGGCATGATCTGCCCTTGACGACACCAAACTGGGTTTGGTCCAATGTCTGTAGGTTTATTATATCTCTATTGATGATCATCTCCATGATAATTCTTTCCATGGCTTTATGTACAAGACTTTTCTGAACAACTGCAGAATCCTTCCCAGATAGTGCTTTCTATTCTCCTTTTTTGGTTGATTTTCTTTGAGGTTTTGCAGTTTTCTTCTTTGCTGGCATGCAGGCAGTGTACTTAGTAGCCAGTAAGTAAATTTTACCCAAAAAACAGTTTCAGTGGCCCTCATTTTTGTTTACACACTGGGAGAACTGAAGTTAAACTGCTTATCAGTGTGCAGACATCCTGGAAGTTCTTAATTCATTAATGTTGTTACAGAATATATATTTCTATAATTCTTTCAAAAATATTCAGCTTCTCTGCAGTCCAAAACTGTAGAAAACTTATTTTTAATCTACAAATTCATGAGAGTAATAGAATAATAATTCCACAATGGGTTTTATCAGCTTTAGTCAAAAACATCTTCACAAACTTGCTAACTCATGGCATGAATACAAAAACAAGTCCTCCAAATAGAAATAAAGCAACACACAAAAAATGAGACGTGCAAATCTGGAGTTCACATTCACATTATATTTGAATGCATCTGGTACCTCGGTATTTCGCCTTCAAAGTCTCTGAAGGCGGAATGTCCAGGTACCAGATGCATTTGTCATTCCTCACCCTGCTTCCCCTGCATAGTACTTCTGACAACACAAACACCACAACACCTTTAAGGCTCAAGCTTAACCATCTCATCATTCCTCAAGGGCATTCCACCCAGTTTTTGCTGTCCTTAATCCACATCAGATATTCCCACCTGCATACCAACAGCCACAATCTCACTCCAGCAAACTGCCTTCTCAGGTAATGGCTCTTCCTCTACAATCATCTGATAAAACTTTATCAGTCAAAGCTCCACTGGTCACATTAATGAACTAGATAATTACTCCATCTTTTTTTCATTCCTCTCATTCAGCACAACAGTCTCATCCTGCGCTTTACAAAGTCACTTCTGCTTTTGCAATACTGGATCCATTGCTCAACAGGAAAGATTCTCCAGCACTTCCAACAAATAAGGGAATTTCCCATGGTGGTCTGCTTAGATTTTTCCCATTCAGTACAACTATCACCAATGGTCTCTACTGAAAATCGTCTACAAGCCTAATGGGACTAACCCGATCAGCTAACTTACTAAAATGGCCACTGACTAAAAGACTACAATCATCTCCAACAACTGTCATCCCTTTCTAGACATAAAATGATGAGTAACTGCTAGAATTTTAAGTTCACACAAGCTGGTCTCTTCAATTGAAAATCATCAATGCATCGTGTTCCATGAAAACCAAGTACTTACTTGTTCCCTTCTAATTTTCCTTCAGTGCTGATAAAAGAATGCAACAGTGCCAAACAACGTCTGTTCACCATTTTTAAATAAATGCCATGTTTTCCATAAGATTTGCACACAAAACTATATACGCTAATTTTCTGTAGCTAAAAATGGTTAGTGAACCATAAAAATAAACACATATAATGGAACCAGAAAGACAAACTGCAACGTTGTAAAAGTAAGCACTTTTGTTCCTTTTATTAATTCAACGGAACTTCAGCAATTCCCTTACAACTTCCTTCATTCTTATAAGAAAAATTATTATAAGAAAAACAAACAAATGAAAACCAACCATTAATTAATAAAGAATTAAACCAAAAAAACAGAATTAGAACACTATTTAAAGTTACGAGTTCAATCATAACTATTTTAAAAATATGTGATTAAAATACATTTCTTATTAAAACAAGACAAACAGTTTAAAAAGTTTTTTTAAAAACCTTAAATATCGAAACAATATTTAATTCTGAGTTGTTCTAGTGCATCAGATATACAACTTCCTAACAGGAGATGGGATTTACTTAAATAATTCTCCTGAACGCCTCTTTACCCCCAGGCATTAATAATGGAATATCTATAAGTAGTTTGTTAGCAATAAAGGCAGACACTATTTAAGTAAATCCCATTACATCTGTATCTGTGTTTGTTTTTATGATTTTCTATAGCTGCAATAGTTAATAACCAGCTACCAGAATTATATTCACCTCAAAGATGAACCATGAGTTGCTAACATTTCTTCTACTTAGCTTACATTCAGAACCTATAAAGAGGCTATAACAACCTAAAATGAAATAGCTGTCACTACTATGAATAACTCCCTCTACATGATATCTGATTATACCACTGACTTGTTATACCCACCATATTTAAAGCAGTTTTAGATGTACAACTAATTCATTTAACCAGAAACTTTGTAGGTTACTAATTTTACTAATTTAATACACATAAAATTAAAATAGCACATATGAATTTGATCACTCCTGAAGGACAAATCAGTGCATTACATTTAATTCCATTTGATGCCAAAACAGCAATACATACCTAGTTATTTATCTACCCTTCTCATGAGAATTATCCAAAGAAACCAGTCTAGAAAAAGTGAAAAACTAAAGAAAGACCTTAATGGTTGAATCAGTCTTATTTCTTACTAACTAATGTGCATCATCTCCTTAACCTAATGGCATTAACTACTCAAATATAAAGACTTCATGCTTTAATATAATTAACCTATTTTTGGAATATTCTGTTCAAATGATCAGCCAGTTAAATAATTTTACACTCACTTTCAAAATTCCAGATAAAATGGGTGGTTTCAGTACTCAAAATGTCATGCGTTATGTAATGGAACAATATTCTCAAAAAATGCTAATAAAGAGAAAGACAAAGTTCATAGGTAGGTACTGGGCTATCTGCCCAAGGGCATTTATAAGCCTAGCCAGAGT